>NW_026099325.1:185000-187500 GCF_024542735.1 Bombus huntii
TTCTCAGTTCTGCCCATTGCTTAGTATGTTCTGCTTTTAATCTCTTTCGGGCCCTTTCAATGTCTTCTACTGAGGCTGGCCAATTGATCCTCAGCGAGTTGGCCATTTTCTTAAGTTTATCGTTACATTTCTCATCAATCAGGCTGGACACCGCCGGATCGATCGAGCTTTTCATTTTAATAGCACTTTTAAGGGTGCCAAGTTTGACGATGTGTTCAAATCTTGGCAGCCCCAAACCGCCCCAGGATTTGGGGGCATAGAAAAAACCAGTGGCCGTTGAAGGCGTAAGGTGGAATATGGCCTTTATTTCCTGTCTGACTTCGCTGTCCAGCAATCTTAAAACGCAGTCGCTCGGCGGGTTTACGAGAAGGTTATAGATATATCGGGGAAAGATGTATTTTATGATCAATTCTAGCTTCTGGCATGGTTTGAGAGAGAGCTTTCTAACCCTCCTCACCACACTCAGCAGCTCGGGAACAATTACGCCACAGTGTATGCCCTTCCATGGCCCCATTTTGGCGCCTAGGTACCTGAAGGCCTCGTCGGGATCGATTGTTGGGATGGTGTTATTCCCAAGTTTAACTTTTGGTTCTTTAACGAACCAAGTTCGTCTTTCTGCGACTATTTGAAATATCTGACTTTTGTCCCGGGAGATGGTCATACCGAGGCCATTCAGATACTCGTTGAGCATATCCACTTGGCGCTGCGCTTCCCCGATATCAGCGCCGAGCAATACTACGTCGTCAGCGAAAGCCAGTACAGGGATCGTCCGTGACTCATTTATGTTTATCCCCCTGGTTTGATTCTCGATCAAATCCAGCAGTGGCTCCAAGCACAGATTGAATAGCAGCGGCGACAAAGGGTCGCCCTGCTTAACTCCCCTGAGGATCGTAATCTCGACCCCCATATTATTTTTAGTCTTGATCGTTGTCTTGCCCTCACTATACATACAACCAATCAAGTCGGTAATGGGGGTCGGCACTCCCTTCCTCCTCAGGCAGGGAACAATTGCCGAATGAGGCACTGTGTCAAAGGCTTTTGAGATATCCACTATTGTGAATATCCCGCCTTTCTTTTTCTTACTATGATCCAAGGCAGCGCTCAACAGGTCTATGTTAATTTTACAGCCGCTCTCGGCGGTGAATCCTTTCTGCCTTGGATTCAACACAATGCCCCTTCTTATCCTCCCGTCAATAATGGAGGAGAAAATACGGCCGAGAATGGGGCCAATAGTTATTGGCCTCCAATTCTCGACCAGGCTGCTATTCTTGTTTGCTTTTGGAATTAATGTTGTTCTATTTTCCTTCCATATAGGAGGAAAATAGGAATAATAAATCAAGATGTTGTATAGCTTAGTTAATATTATGGGCAGGCCGGGGATCAGAAGGTGTTCCTTCTGGAAACCATCCGGCCCTGCCGCAGCCTTCATTCTTATTTTGCTTAGTTTCTCCGCCACATCCTCAACAGCAATTGGCAGGAAGATTTCGCATAAGGACAGCTCGGGGGCTCTACCTCCTGGGACAGGGACTTCGACAGGTCCTGTCTGGCCCCATAGATCCTCGTAGAGTCCCTTCACTTCCTCAGCACTAGGTGGATCCCTAGCCGGTTGGAGGAAGGCCTGATCATCGTTTATAACAGCATCAGCCAACCTCTTTGGATTTTCAGTGAACAACTCCTGGCAACGTGCGAAGGAGTATCTCTTTCTAGCGTTTCTGTTCTTTCTATTGCTATTTTGGTGTGCAATCCGTTTATTGTTTTCGTTTCTTGCCCTCTTTTTGTTTTTATTAATTTCTTGTAAAGCTCCATAGAGCGTGCATTTTATAAAATCATTTATAGCGCTCTCAAGGGCTTCCCTATTTCCCTTGAGAGAGACCCAGATAGTCATCAGTCGAGTGTGGACCCACCTTAAAACAGGTGGCACCTCGACTTGTGTCGAAATAGCGGACTCCAATTGGAGTTTCCACTCTTGATATTCTGAACCGCTGATTCCAGGCTCTTCAAAACACGCATTGCCTGGATCAACGGGATCGCACCCTCCCTCTGTCACCTGAGTTGGCTCTGTTTCCTCACCAATCAGTCTCAGCTTCTTTCGCTGATACCTGATTTGGTCGATCGTCTTGCTGGTGAGGATCTCGCTTATCATTTTATTGGGGAATTTGTGGTCCTTATAGGTCTCACAAAGTTCCCTTAATTGGGCCAACTCCTCCAACGTCCATTTTTTCTCAGGGGGGTCCGTTCCCCTTCTTTTGACGTTTCTTACGGCAGGGTGCGCATGCCGCTCGTGGGTAGACAGCCCTCTAAGCGTCCCAAAGCTCATGGAGCAGGTTTCGCATCTGTGCGAGCCGCCAGCACTCTGACTCGTGCCTCTACAGTGAGGCAGGTGACATCTGGCCCCATGAAGCTTCGGGAAGCCTTTCCCACAGTCTTTGCATCTCCATTGGATGCGGGCTGTCACGTGATGTTGTTCCAGGTGCCGCCCTAGGTCCGATAACGACAAAAA
>NW_026099325.1:192500-210000 GCF_024542735.1 Bombus huntii
TAAGAAAAGACGGTAGATTATGGCAAAGTTTCGCACGCCATCGAGTTTAGGTTTTTTTTTGGTTCTCTCTTCTCTCCTCTCTCGACCGAGTTCCCATATTTGCTTTCTCTCTCAGTCTCGCCAAATATAATATTCTTTTAAGACGACGTCGGGGGCGCGGACCTTCGTGCGTCGAACACCGGCAAACGTAGCATATATCGCCTGATATGAAAAAAAAAATCGGTCACGAGGAGAACACTACGAGTATATACGTTCGATAACCGATACACGAAGCGGTGCATAAGCGGGCGGTCGCCCTCGTAAGGACGACTCACGACGCCGCGAGCACTCACGCAGGTCCGTGACCGGTTCTCTCCGCTCTTATTCGTATCCCTTCGTATACCTTCGTCCGACTCTGAAACGTTCTCTTATAATTTTTAAGAAGAACGACGGCGGGTTGTCAAGGCAAGAAGGGACAGAGAGAGACAGAGGTAGAGTTTCGTAGTCTCCCGTGAACACGATAGATTATATATCGAGCATGCGTACGACTTGCACGGTCTCTGCACGACCGCGACGAACGCCGACGAGCGTCCAACAATCGCTCGTACGTCGCGTATGTTCTCTCCGTCCGCTCTTATTCGTATCCTCGTTCTTGTACCTTCGTCCGACTCTGAAACGTTCTCTTATATAAAGAAGAACGACGGCGGGTTGTTAAGGCAAGAAGGGACAGAGAGAGACAGATACGGAGAGTAACGATACGCAACGCAAGCAGTCTTAGGTTTACGTGAGCAACCCTCAGCCAGGCGTGGTCCAGGAATTGTATCCGTGGACCGCAATGTGCGTTCGAAATGTCGATGTTCATGTGTCCTGCAGTTCACACGTTGACGCGCAATTAGCTGCGTTCTTCATCGACCCACGAGCCAAGTGATCCACCGTTCAGGGTAATCTTTTATAAATTTACAACAGTTCAATACTCAAATGTACTCTTCTCGGTTCTAGCGAAGCCGAGTTCCGTCACGTTCGACCAACGGGAATCGAACGCGCAGAAGTCGCCATAGGATTGACGACACAAAAACGTTCGAAAAAAAAGAAAACGACGAACGCGCGAAGATACGCGCGTTCGCCGGCCGGGCGTAAAGTACATTATGATATATAACAACCATCGAGATCGAAGCTCCGTTCGTCAGGAAACGACGGGGATATATACACCCGATTCTGAATCCTCTGTACAGCACACGATCTCGCGAACGAGTAAGCACGGTGGCTAGCCCATGTTATATATGTGTTTGATTCTACTCTCTCGTCCAATTATTCAAGAAACAGCGCGCGTGCATCTCTCCATCGTTCGGGTGATAGTAAAGATTCGATGGGATTCGCGCGGCCGTCCGCCTCGAGCGGTCTTTCGTCCCAATATCCAGAAGCAGAGTTTGAAAAACTCTAGCGACGGCACGGGTGTCCGACTCACGACATCGAGGTTTCGAAGCCGGCGATCCCCTCCGAACGGATGGCGACCACGCGACCGACTGAAAGCATGAAAAATCGACGAAAGATAGAACACATCTCCGTTCGGGTGGTGTTTTTTTTAAAAAAAAAAAAAAAAACAAAAATTCGATGGGACTCGCAGCCATCGTCCTCGCGCGGTCTTTCGTCCCGATATCCAGAAGCAGAGTTTGAAAAACTCTAGCGACGGCACGGGTGTCCGACTCACGACAACGAGGATAGACAGCCGGTCCCCTCCGAACGGGTTATGCGACGATAAACTCGATGAAACTTTAGTCTCGTTCAGGTAGTGTGTGTCTTGTAAATCAAAAATTCGATGGGACACGCATCCATCGTCCTCGCGCGGTCTTTCGTCCCAACATCCAGAAGCAGAGTTTGAAAAACTCTAGCGACGGCACGGGTGTCCGACTCACGACAACGAGGATAGACAGCCGGTCCCCTCTGAACGGTATATTATATATGAGATGATAGACGACAAACTGGATGAAACTTTAAGTCTCGTTCAGGTAGTGTGTAAATCAAAAATTCGATGGGACTCGCATCCGTCGTCCTCGCGCGGTCTTTCGTCCCGATATCCAGAAGCAGAGTTTGAAAAACTCTAGCGACGGCACGGGTGTCCGACTCACGACAACGAGGAAAGACAGCCGGTCCCCTCTGAACGGTATATTATATGAAACTTTAAGTCTCGTTCAGGTAGTGTGTAAGTCAAAAATTCGATGGGACTCGCATCCGTCGTCCTCGCGCGGTCTTTCGTCCCGATATCCAGAAGCAGAGTTTGAAAAACTCTAGCGACGGCACGGGTGTCCGACTCACGACATCGAGGCTTCGAAGCCGGCGGCGTTCCCCTCTGAACGAACTTCGGCTAGACTAGTTACGAATCGTTGCTACACATCGTCTTCATCGTCGTCGTCGTCGACATCGACATCATCATCATCATCATATCATCATCATCATCATCATCGGTCATCGTCGCATAGCGGGCCAACATCCACGCGATGCGTCTTCGTTCTAGGTTACCCGATCCACGAGTATGTTACACGTGGTTTCGTTATTTCGAACGAAACGACATACGAAGAGCACACGCCCTTTGGGTAGGAAGCACGTTTCGAGAACGACGAGAGTTTCGATGAAAGAGACGAGAGAAGTCGACGCAGAAGGTATCCATGGATCTTCGAAGAGAACCTTCGAAGATGTATATCGGTATCCTTTCGCTCTGCGCGACTCGCTACAAGTTCTTTCGCTCTCGTCGACTCGTTCTAGACGCTTCGTTCGATCCCAAAGAGGAGTCTTCGATATGTCCCGTTGCTAGGAGGAGAACAAACGCAACACAGACCACGAAACATAGAAGAGAATAGGCGAGCATGATCACTCCGACACGAGGCACTTTAGAGATTTTCTTATTAGTTTGCATGGACTTTTATATTTCGTTTGTACGGTTTCCACGATGCAAATACGAAATACGAGATCGTGACGGCGGGTCTTTCTGTGTACGGCCTCTCGCAGGCGCCACGACTGCATTTCTCTTTACACCTGGTTTCCATCGTAATTTTTTCGTTTGATATCGAGCCTTAACTTTTGTTGGCTCTTTCGAAGCTAGAGTTCCCTTTTATTAGAATTTCATATATATATATATATATTATATGTTTTATTCGGAGACGGCGGGTCTTTCTGTTTACGACCTCACGCAGGCGCCTCGAATAAGTTTCATTCGCATTTCGTTTTTATACTTGTATATATATATCTCTTCATCCCGATGATCGAGAGAGAGTGCCACCTTCTCTTCGTATAATTCCGTAGCTGGAGGGTCGTCTCCTCCTTAAGAATATTTCTATTCGTGCCAACGGAGGTTGCCAAGCTCCCTGGCGTTTTCGTTTGTTAAAGTATATAGCTTGTTAATACGTCGTATATACTTTCGTCGATACAGGAGGAGTACGGCTCCTTACCGACCATTGTGATATATATTTCATAGTTTTTATATGTGTTCAAGTCAAATTCTTTTGGTATCGTATCGTTAATGATCCTTCCGCAGGTTCACCTACGGAAACCTTGTTACGACTTTTACTTCCTCTAAATGATCAAGTTTGGTCATCTTCCCGGTAACATCGGCAATGCTTATCACATTGGCCGCGCACCAGTCCGAAGACCTCACTAAATCATTCAATCGGTAGTAGCGACGGGCGGTGTGTACAAAGGGCAGGGACGTAATCAACGCGAGCTTATGACTCGCGCTTACTGGGAATTCCTCGTTCATGGGGAATAATTGCAAGCCCCAATCCCTAGCACGAAGGAGGTTCAGCGGGTTACCCGGGCCTTTCGGCCAGGGAAAACACGCTGATTCCTTCAGTGTAGCGCGCGTGCGGCCCAGAACATCTAAGGGCATCACAGACCTGTTATTGCTCAATCTCGTGCGGCTAGAAGCCGCCTGTTCCTCTAAGAAGATTTGTTTGTACGTTGGTAGTAAAAACCCACCGACCGAAGCCGGGGGCCTTCGAGATACCATAAGTTACGTCTATTTAGCAGGCTAGAGTCTCGTTCGTTATCGGAATTAACCAGACAAATCGCTCCACCAACTAAGAACGGCCATGCACCACCACCCACCGAATCAAGAAAGAGCTATCAATCTGTCAATCCTTCCGGTGTCCGGGCCTGGTGAGGTTTCCCGTGTTGAGTCAAATTAAGCCGCAGGCTCCACTCCTGGTGGTGCCCTTCCGTCAATTCCTTTAAGTTTCAGCTTTGCAACCATACTTCCCCCGGAACCCAAAAGCTTTGGTTTCCCGGAAGCTGCCCGCCGAGTCATCGGAGGAACTTCGGCGGATCGCTGGCTGGCATCGTTTATGGTTAGAACTAGGGCGGTATCTGATCGCCTTCGAACCTCTAACTTTCGTTCTTGATTAATGAAAACATTTTTGGCAAATGCTTTCGCTTCTGTCCGTCTTGCGACGATCCAAGAATTTCACCTCTAACGTCGCAATACGAATGCCCCCATCTGTCCCTATTAATCATTACCTCGGGGCTCCGAAAACCAACAAAATAGAACCGAGGTCCTATTCCATTATTCCATGCACACAGTATTCAGGCGAAGGTAGCCTGCTTTAAGCACTCTAATTTGTTCAAAGTAAACGTATCGGCCCACCTCGACACTCAGTGAAGAGCACCGCGATGGGATATTAGTTGGACCGCCCGCGAGGAGCTAAGCCCACCGATAGGACGTACCACATAATGCCAGTTAAACACCGCGAGCGGTGAACCGACACTGTGACACACAGATTCAACTACGAGCTTTTTAACCGCAACAACTTTAATATACGCTATTGGAGCTGGAATTACCGCGGCTGCTGGCACCAGACTTGCCCTCCAATTGGTCCTCGTTAAAGGATTTAAAGTGTACTCATTCCGATTACGGGGCCTCGGATGAGTCCCGTATCGTTATTTTTCGTCACTACCTCCCCGTGCCGGGAGTGGGTAATTTGCGCGCCTGCTGCCTTCCTTGGATGTGGTAGCTGTTTCTCAGGCTCCCTCTCCGGAATCGAACCCTGATTCCCCGTTACCCGTTACAACCATGGTAGGCGCAGAACCTACCATCGACAGTTGATAAGGCAGACATTTGAAAGATGCGTCGCCGGTGCTAGATGACCATGCGATCAGCACAAAGTTATTCAGAGTCACCAAAACAAACGATGGACGGACAGACGAGCCATCCGCCACCGATTGGTTTTGATCTAATAAAAGCATTCCTACCATCTCTGGTCGGAATCTGTTTGCATGTATTAGCTCTAGAATTACCACAGTTATCCAAGTAAATGTAGGTATGATCTAAGAAACCATAACTGATTTAATGAGCCATTCGCGGTTTCACCTTAATGCGGCATGTACTGAGACATGCATGGCTTAATCTTTGAGACAAGCATATGACTACTGGCAGGATCAACCAGGGATCTTATTCGTATAACAATTCTTATAAATTTCGTTTAAGTTCTCTTCGTGTCGTAGGTGGGACGTAAGCACCGTACGACGAGACTTTTCGTTCTTAAGATAGATATATTATAAAATATATCTCCTAGCGACGTTCGAGATACACCCATAGTTCAGTAATAATCTTCGAACGCCGCTCGCAGCCACTTTGTAATTCTCAACTCCACCTCCTCTCTTCTTCTCTCTCTTTCTCATAGTCTTATATAAAATGTTTAGAATCGTACTTCTAAAGGAACATTTCCATAATGCTGTCTTCGTGTAAAAAGACTTATTAGAATATCTTAGCGGTAAAGCACGTATACGCACCTCACGCTGAACGAACAAGCGCGTATCCCAGTGCGTCGCGCTGGACATACCGTAAGAATATTCTTTCAATCGGTAGAACATTTTCGGCAGAAGACATACTACGCAAAGATAGTACGCTCCTACCGCCTCATCGGATACTTCTGCGAAAGCAGAAGTTTTTATAGAAAGCAGACGGTTATACTCTTTTGAATGAATCGATGCTCAGTTAGTACAAGCACACACGCATCTAACAATTTTTGTTAGAATACGTACACACAGGTCACCAGCTTCCCGACTCAGGGGAACCTTGCCACGATATTTGGTCATTACGTCCAGGACAGCGACCCGCGGCGCAGCAGTGTAGAGAAAAAACCAGAACGAGAACGGAGGAACAGTCGAGAAATAGCGTAAAATACACTAAGACTCGAGGAGCGGTGACTGAATTCTCAACCGAGGCCGTAGAATAGCCACGCGCTCAACGCTGTTCCGACCGAACCGTCCGGCTCGACGTCTCTCTTATAGATACGAAAGCGCCAGCCGGAAGGCCGGCGCCGGCCGGGCTAGCGGCCGCGCGCTTACGGTGCAAAACCTCCGTAGCAACGTACCGTTCGGAAGGGACGCTGGAACTTAGTCTCGCGAACGCTCGATCACTACTATACAAAGCCAATATCCAACCATCGAAATACATTACCAGACGTTTTATTAACATAATAGAAATGCATTTTTACCAAAAAATTAATTTTTTTTTTCACCGAAAAATTGCATCAGTAAACATACTCTTTTATCGAATACGGACAAAAAATAAGTTTATAATCAATTACAATACGTTAAAATAAGTAGAAATATGCAAAAAAATATATACCTTGTAACGTTAATTAACGAAAAAATTAGAAAAATATCCCAGTCGTGTCAGTTCGACGAACGCTAATTTTTTGAAAAAATCGATAAAAATGTTTAATCCCGACGTATTTAATAGAGATAGAACGATTCCCGTAAAAAAATTCATACCTTGTAACGCTTTTTAACGAATAAACTCGAAAAAACTTTTTCGCCCTCGGAATTTTTCTAAGTCCCAACGTACCGGCTCGGAATTTTTCTATGTTCCAACGACCGGTCGTGTCGGTCCAAACGTTTTTATATCCGTCTGCCGACGATATAAACGCTTAATCCCGACGTATTTTATCGAGTTATAACGATTTCTTGTAAAATATTCATACCTTCTAACACTTTTTAACGAGTTATTTGGAGGGGATCTTTCGGCCTTTTCGTAGCGGTGCGAAAAAATTCTAAGTTCCAACGTCCCGGTCACGTTGGTCCGGAGGGTGAAATTTTTTAAAAAAATAAAGTGAAATCGCTACTTTCGACTAGATTTCGTCGAAACGTAACGATTTCACGCAAAATTTCGATACGTTATAACGCTTTTTGGCGAGTTATTTCGAGTTGAACTTTCGGTACTTTCGTAACGGGGCGAAAAAATTCTAAGTTCCAACGTCCCGGTCACGTTGGTCCGGAGGGTGAAATTTTTTAAAAAAATAAAGTGAAATCGCTACTTTCGACTAGATTTCGTCGAAACGTAACGATTTCACGCAAAATTTCGATACGTTATAACGCTTTTTGGCGAGTTATTTCGAGTTGAACTTTCGGCCTTTTCGTAGCGGTGCGAAAAAATTCTAAGTTCCAACGTCCCAGTCACGTTGGTCCGGAGGATGAAATTTTTCAAAAAAATAAAGTGAAATCGCTACTTTCGACTAGATTTCGTCGAAACATAACGATTTCACACAAAATTTCTATACCTTATAACACTTTTTCCCGAGTTATTTCGAGTTGAACTTTCGGTACTTTCGTAACGGGGCGAAAAAATTCTAAGTTCCAACGTCCCGGTCACGTTGGTCCGGAGGACGAAATTTTTTAAAAAAATAAAGTGAAGTCGTTACGTTCGACTAGATTTCGTCGATACGTAACGATTTCACGCAAAATTTCGATACGTTATAACGCTTTTTAGCGAGTTATTTCGAGTTGAACTTTCGGTACTTTCGTAACGGGGCGAAAAAATTCTAAGTTCCAACGTCCCAGTCACGTTGGTCCGCAGGATGAAATTTTTCAAAAAAATAAAGTGAAATCGCTACTTTCGACTAGATTTCGTCGAAACATAACGATTTCACGCAAAATTTCGATACGTTATAACGCTTTTTGGCGAGTTATTTCGAGTTGAACTTTCGGTACTTTCGTAACGGGGCGAAAAAATTCTAAGTTCCAACGTCCCGGTCACGTTGGTCCGGAGGATGAAATTTTTCAAAAAAATAAAGTGAAATCGCTACTTTCGACTAGATTTCGTCGAAACATAACGATTTCACGCAAAATTTCGATACGTTATAACGCTTTTTGGCGAGTTATTTCGAGTTGAACTTTCGGTACTTTCGTAACGGGGCGAAAAAATTCTAAGTTCCAACGTCCCGGTCACGTTGGTCCGGAGGACGAAATTTTTTAAAAAAATAAAGTGAAATCGTTACGTTCGACTAGATTTCGTCGATACGTAACGATTTCACGCAAAATTTCGATACGTTATAACGCTTTTTAGCGAGTTATTTCGAGTTGAACTTTCGGTACTTTCGTAACGATGCGAAAAAATTCTAAGTTCCAACGTCCCGGTCAGGTTGGTCCGGAGGACGAAATTTTTTAAAAAAATAAAGTGAAATCGCTACTTTCGACTAAATTTCGTCGATACGTAACGATTTCACTGATAATTTCGATGCGTCATAACGCTTTTTCTCGAGTTATTTCGACTCGAACGTTCGAACAGTGGCGAATATTTCAAAGTCCCTGCGACGCAACGATACGCTCTTACGCGTTGCTCGCTCGCTCCGCTCGCTCGAAAAAAAAAGTAGCCCAACCCAAAACCAATCCCTTTAGCGTTCGTTCTTCGATTTCATCGAAATCTTCGTTCGAACGCTTGGGATCGGTTTTGGGTTGGGCTATATTCGTCCGAGCGAGCGCAGCGAGCGAGCATTTGTCGCGATTATTTTCCTCGTTTTCGTCTCTCTCGTGAAACGGGAAAAAACGTGGAAAACGGGAAAAAACGGGAAAAAACGGGAAAAAACGCGAAGAAACGGGAAAAAACGCGAAAAAACGTTTAAAAATATTTGAAAAAGCGCGCGCGCGCGCGCGCAATACGAGCTGCGCAGAACGGCGTACCTTAAGAGAGTGTTACCTACTCCGGCGCATACCCGCTGATTCGGAGGTGCGCGCGCAGCGGTAGCACGAGCGGCTAAGTCCAGCGGCGTATTGCTTTTTACTGGCACGCGACAAAGTTGCAGCGGCGTATCGCTTTCTATTCGTGCGTCTCGTTGTTTGATTTAAAGGAAAAAAAAAATCGCTACGCACGACCATCGGCCGTACGTAGCGAAATTATTTTTTTTAACCGCAGGAGACAAAGTCCCAGCGGCGTATTGCTTTCTGTTTGTACGCGACTAAGTCCAGCGGCGTATTGCTTTTTACTCGCACGCGACTAAGTCCAGCGGCGTATTGCTTTATGCTCGTACGCGACTAAGTCCAGCGGCGTATTGCTTTCAGTTCGTACGCGACTAAGTCCAGCGGCGTATTGCTTTATGCTCGTACGCGACTAAGTCCAGCGGCGTATTGCTTTTTACTCGCACGCGACTAAGTCCAGCGGCGTATTGCTTTTTACTCGCAGGAGACAAAGTCCCAGCGGCGTATCGCTTTCTATTCGTGCGTCTCGTTGTTTGATTTAAAGGAAAAAAAAATCGCTACGCACGACCATCGCGGCCGTACGTAGCGAAATTATTTTTTTTTAACCGCAGGAGACAAAGTCCTAGCGGCGAATTGCTTTATGCTCGCACGCGACTAAGTCCAGCGGCGTATTGCTTTTTACTCGCACGCGACTAAGTCCAGCGGCGTATTGCTTTTTACTCGCACGAGACAAAGTCCCAGCGGCGTATCGCTTTCTATTCGTGCGTCTCGTTGTTTGATTTAAAGGAAAAAAAAATCGCTACGCACGACCATCGGCCGTACGTAGCGAAATTATTTTTTTTAACCGCGGGAGACAAAGTCCCAGCGGCGTATTGCTTTATGCTCGCACGCGACTAAGTCCAGCGGCGTATTGCTTTATGCTCGCACGCGACTAAGTCCAGCGGCGTATTGCTTTATGCTCGTACGCGACTAAGTCCAGCGGCGTATTGCTTTTTACTCGCACGAGACAAAGTCCCAGCGGCGTATCGCTTTCTATTCGTGCGTCTCGTTTGATTTAAAGGAAAAAAAAATCGCTACGCACGACCATCGGCCGTACGTAGCGAAATTATTTTTTTTAACCGCGGGAGACAAAGTCCCAGCGGCGTATTGCTTTATGCTCGCACGCGACTAAGTCCAGCGGCGTATTGCTTTATGCTCGCACGCGACTAAGTCCAGCGGCGTATTGCTTTATGCTCGTACGCGACTAAGTCCAGCGGCGTATTGCTTTTTACTCGCACGAGACAAAGTCCCAGCGGCGTATCGCTTTCTATTCGTGCGTCTCGTTTGATTTAAAGGAAAAAAAAATCGCTACGCACGACCATCGGCCGTACGTAGCGAAATTATTTTTTTTAACCGCAGGAGACAAAGTCACAGCGGCGTATTGCTTTATGCTCGCACGCGACTAAGTCCAGCGGCGTATTGCTTTATGCTCGTACGCGACTAAGTCCAGCGGCGTATTGCTTTATGCTCGCACGCGGCTAAGTCCAGCGGCGTATTGCTTTATGCTCGCACGCGACTAAGTCCAGCGGCGTATTGCTTTTTACTCGCACGAGACAAAGTCCCAGCGGCGTATTGCTTTATGCTCGCACGCGACTAAGTCCAGCGGCGTATTGCTTTCAGTTTGTACGCGACTAAGTTCAGCGGCGTATTGCTTTATGCTCGCACGCGGCTAAGTCCAGCGGCGTATTGCTTTTTACTGGCACGCGACAAAGTTGCAGCGGCGTATTGCTTTATGCTCGTACGCGACTAAGTCCAGCGGCGTATTGCTTTCTGTTTGTACGCGACTAAGTCCAGCGGCGTATTGCTTTTTACTCGCACGCGACTAAGTCCAGCGGCGTATTGCTTTCTGTTTGTACGCGACTAAGTCCAGCGGCGTATTGCTTTTTACTCGCACGCGGCTAAGTCCAGCGGCGTATTGCTTTTTACTCGCACGAGACAAAGTCCCAGCGGCGTATCGCTTTCTATTCGTGCGTCTCGTTGTTTGATTTAAAGGAAAAAAAAATCGCTACGCACGACCATCGCGGCCGTACGTAGCGAAATTATTTTTTTTTAACCGCAGGAGACAAAGTCCTAGCGGCGTATTGCTTTATGCTCGCACGCGACTAAGTCCAGCGGCGTATTGCTTTTTACTCGCACGCGACTAAGTCCAGCGGCGTATTGCTTTATGCTCGTACGCGACTAAGTCCAGCGGCGTATTGCTTTTTACTCGCACGCGACTAAGTCCAGCGGCGTATTGCTTTTTACTCGCAGGAGACAAAGTCCCAGCGGCGTATCGCTTTCTATTCGTGCGTCTCGTTGTTTGATTTAAAGGAAAAAAAAATCGCTACGCACGACCATCGCGGCCGTACGTAGCGAAATTATTTTTTTTTAACCGCAGGAGACAAAGTCCTAGCGGCGTATTGCTTTATGCTCGCACGCGACTAAGTCCAGCGGCGTATTGCTTTTTACTCGCACGCGACTAAGTCCAGCGGCGTATTGCTTTTTACTCGCACGAGACAAAGTCCCAGCGGCGTATCGCTTTCTATTCGTGCGTCTCGTTGTTTGATTTAAAGGAAAAAAAAATCGCTACGCACGACCATCGGCCGTACGTAGCGAAATTATTTTTTTTAACCGCGGGAGACAAAGTCCCAGCGGCGTATTGCTTTATGCTCGCACGCGACTAAGTCCAGCGGCGTATTGCTTTATGCTCGCACGCGACTAAGTCCAGCGGCGTATTGCTTTATGCTCGTACGCGACTAAGTCCAGCGGCGTATTGCTTTTTACTCGCACGAGACAAAGTCCCAGCGGCGTATCGCTTTCTATTCGTGCGTCTCGTTTGATTTAAAGGAAAAAAAAAATCGCTACGCACGACCATCGGCCGTACGTAGCGAAATTATTTTTTTTAACCGCAGGAGACAAAGTCACAGCGGCGTATTGCTTTATGCTCGCACGCGACTAAGTCCAGCGGCGTATTGCTTTATGCTCGTACGCGACTAAGTCCAGCGGCGTATTGCTTTATGCTCGCACGCGGCTAAGTCCAGCGGCGTATTGCTTTATGCTCGCACGCGACTAAGTCCAGCGGCGTATTGCTTTTTACTCGCACGAGACAAAGTCCCAGCGGCGTATTGCTTTATGCTCGCACGCGACTAAGTCCAGCGGCGTATTGCTTTCAGTTTGTACGCGACTAAGTTCAGCGGCGTATTGCTTTATGCTCGCACGCGGCTAAGTCCAGCGGCGTATTGCTTTTTACTGGCACGCGACAAAGTTGCAGCGGCGTATTGCTTTATGCTCGTACGCGACTAAGTCCAGCGGCGTATTGCTTTCTGTTTGTACGCGACTAAGTCCAGCGGCGTATTGCTTTTTACTCGCACGCGACTAAGTCCAGCGGCGTATTGCTTTCTGTTTGTACGCGACTAAGTCCAGCGGCGTATTGCTTTTTACTCGCACGCGGCTAAGTCCAGCGGCGTATTGCTTTTTACTCGCACGAGACAAAGTCCCAGCGGCGTATCGCTTTCTATTCGTGCGTCTCGTTGTTTGATTTAAAGGAAAAAAAAAATCGCTACGCACGACCATCGGCCGTACGTAGCGAAATTATTTTTTTTAACCGCAGGAGACAAAGTCACAGCGGCGTATTGCTTTATGCTCGCACGCGGCTAAGTCCAGCGGCGTATTGCTTTATGCTCGCACGCGACTAAGTCCAGCGGCGTATTGCTTTCAGTTCGTACGCGACTAAGTCCAGCGGCGTATTGCTTTATGCTCGTACGCGACTAAGTCCAGCGGCGTATTGCTTTTTACTCGCACGCGACTAAGTCCAGCGGCGTATTGCTTTTTACTCGCAGGAGACAAAGTCCCAGCGGCGTATCGCTTTCTATTCGTGCGTCTCGTTGTTTGATTTAAAGGAAAAAAAAATCGCTACGCACGACCATCGCGGCCGTACGTAGCGAAATTATTTTTTTTTAACCGCAGGAGACAAAGTCCTAGCGGCGTATTGCTTTATGCTCGCACGCGACTAAGTCCAGCGGCGTATTGCTTTCAGTTCGTACGCGACTAAGTCCAGCGGCGTATTGCTTTATGCTCGTACGCGACTAAGTCCAGCGGCGTATTGCTTTTTACTCGCACGCGACTAAGTCCAGCGGCGTATTGCTTTTTACTCGCAGGAGACAAAGTCCCAGCGGCGTATCGCTTTCTATTCGTGCGTCTCGTTGTTTGATTTAAAGGAAAAAAAAATCGCTACGCACGACCATCGCGGCCGTACGTAGCGAAATTATTTTTTTTTAACCGCAGGAGACAAAGTCCTAGCGGCGTATTGCTTTATGCTCGCACGCGACTAAGTCCAGCGGCGTATTGCTTTTTACTCGCACGCGACTAAGTCCAGCGGCGTATTGCTTTTTACTCGCACGAGACAAAGTCCCAGCGGCGTATCGCTTTCTATTCGTGCGTCTCGTTGTTTGATTTAAAGGAAAAAAAAATCGCTACGCACGACCATCGGCCGTACGTAGCGAAATTATTTTTTTTAACCGCGGGAGACAAAGTCCCAGCGGCGTATTGCTTTATGCTCGCACGCGACTAAGTCCAGCGGCGTATTGCTTTATGCTCGCACGCGACTAAGTCCAGCGGCGTATTGCTTTATGCTCGTACGCGACTAAGTCCAGCGGCGTATTGCTTTTTACTCGCACGAGACAAAGTCCCAGCGGCGTATCGCTTTCTATTCGTGCGTCTCGTTTGATTTAAAGGAAAAAAAAATCGCTACGCACGACCATCGGCCGTACGTAGCGAAATTATTTTTTTTAACCGCAGGAGACAAAGTCACAGCGGCGTATTGCTTTATGCTCGCACGCGACTAAGTCCAGCGGCGTATTGCTTTATGCTCGTACGCGACTAAGTCCAGCGGCGTATTGCTTTATGCTCGCACGCGGCTAAGTCCAGCGGCGTATTGCTTTATGCTCGCACGCGACTAAGTCCAGCGGCGTATTGCTTTTTACTCGCACGAGACAAAGTCCCAGCGGCGTATTGCTTTATGCTCGCACGCGACTAAGTCCAGCGGCGTATTGCTTTCAGTTTGTACGCGACTAAGTTCAGCGGCGTATTGCTTTATGCTCGCACGCGGCTAAGTCCAGCGGCGTATTGCTTTTTACTGGCACGCGACAAAGTTGCAGCGGCGTATTGCTTTATGCTCGTACGCGACTAAGTCCAGCGGCGTATTGCTTTCTGTTTGTACGCGACTAAGTCCAGCGGCGTATTGCTTTTTACTCGCACGCGACTAAGTCCAGCGGCGTATTGCTTTCTGTTTGTACGCGACTAAGTCCAGCGGCGTATTGCTTTTTACTCGCACGCGGCTAAGTCCAGCGGCGTATTGCTTTTTACTCGCACGAGACAAAGTCCCAGCGGCGTATCGCTTTCTATTCGTGCGTCTCGTTGTTTGATTTAAAGGAAAAAAAAATCGCTACGCACGACCATCGCGGCCGTACGTAGCGAAATTATTTTTTTTTAACCGCAGGAGACAAAGTCCTAGCGGCGTATTGCTTTATGCTCGCACGCGACTAAGTCCAGCGGCGTATTGCTTTTTACTCGCACGCGACTAAGTCCAGCGGCGTATTGCTTTATGCTCGTACGCGACTAAGTCCAGCGGCGTATTGCTTTTTACTCGCACGCGACTAAGTCCAGCGGCGTATTGCTTTTTACTCGCAGGAGACAAAGTCCCAGCGGCGTATCGCTTTCTATTCGTGCGTCTCGTTGTTTGATTTAAAGGAAAAAAAAATCGCTACGCACGACCATCGCGGCCGTACGTAGCGAAATTATTTTTTTTTAACCGCAGGAGACAAAGTCCTAGCGGCGTATTGCTTTATGCTCGCACGCGACTAAGTCCAGCGGCGTATTGCTTTTTACTCGCACGCGACTAAGTCCAGCGGCGTATTGCTTTTTACTCGCACGAGACAAAGTCCCAGCGGCGTATCGCTTTCTATTCGTGCGTCTCGTTGTTTGATTTAAAGGAAAAAAAAATCGCTACGCACGACCATCGGCCGTACGTAGCGAAATTATTTTTTTTAACCGCGGGAGACAAAGTCCCAGCGGCGTATTGCTTTATGCTCGCACGCGACTAAGTCCAGCGGCGTATTGCTTTATGCTCGCACGCGACTAAGTCCAGCGGCGTATTGCTTTATGCTCGTACGCGACTAAGTCCAGCGGCGTATTGCTTTTTACTCGCACGAGACAAAGTCCCAGCGGCGTATCGCTTTCTATTCGTGCGTCTCGTTTGATTTAAAGGAAAAAAAAATCGCTACGCACGACCATCGGCCGTACGTAGCGAAATTATTTTTTTTAACCGCAGGAGACAAAGTCACAGCGGCGTATTGCTTTATGCTCGCACGCGACTAAGTCCAGCGGCGTATTGCTTTATGCTCGTACGCGACTAAGTCCAGCGGCGTATTGCTTTATGCTCGCACGCGGCTAAGTCCAGCGGCGTATTGCTTTATGCTCGCACGCGACTAAGTCCAGCGGCGTATTGCTTTTTACTCGCACGAGACAAAGTCCCAGCGGCGTATTGCTTTATGCTCGCACGCGACTAAGTCCAGCGGCGTATTGCTTTCAGTTTGTACGCGACTAAGTTCAGCGGCGTATTGCTTTATGCTCGCACGCGGCTAAGTCCAGCGGCGTATTGCTTTTTACTGGCACGCGACAAAGTTGCAGCGGCGTATTGCTTTATGCTCGTACGCGACTAAGTCCAGCGGCGTATTGCTTTCTGTTTGTACGCGACTAAGTCCAGCGGCGTATTGCTTTTTACTCGCACGCGACTAAGTCCAGCGGCGTATTGCTTTCTGTTTGTACGCGACTAAGTCCAGCGGCGTATTGCTTTTTACTCGCACGCGGCTAAGTCCAGCGGCGTATTGCTTTTTACTCGCACGAGACAAAGTCCCAGCGGCGTATCGCTTTCTATTCGTGCGTCTCGTTGTTTGATTTAAAGGAAAAAAAAAATCGCTACGCACGACCATCGGCCGTACGTAGCGAAATTATTTTTTTTAACCGCAGGAGACAAAGTCACAGCGGCGTATTGCTTTATGCTCGCACGCGGCTAAGTCCAGCGGCGTATTGCTTTATGCTCGCACGCGACTAAGTCCAGCGGCGTATTGCTTTCAGTTCGTACGCGACTAAGTCCAGCGGCGTATTGCTTTATGCTCGTACGCGACTAAGTCCAGCGGCGTATTGCTTTTTACTCGCACGCGACTAAGTCCAGCGGCGTATTGCTTTTTACTCGCAGGAGACAAAGTCCCAGCGGCGTATCGCTTTCTATTCGTGCGTCTCGTTGTTTGATTTAAAGGAAAAAAAAATCGCTACGCACGACCATCGCGGCCGTACGTAGCGAAATTATTTTTTTTTAACCGCAGGAGACAAAGTCCTAGCGGCGTATTGCTTTATGCTCGCACGCGACTAAGTCCAGCGGCGTATTGCTTTCAGTTCGTACGCGACTAAGTCCAGCGGCGTATTGCTTTATGCTCGTACGCGACTAAGTCCAGCGGCGTATTGCTTTTTACTCGCACGCGACTAAGTCCAGCGGCGTATTGCTTTTTACTCGCAGGAGACAAAGTCCCAGCGGCGTATCGCTTTCTATTCGTGCGTCTCGTTGTTTGATTTAAAGGAAAAAAAAATCGCTACGCACGACCATCGCGGCCGTACGTAGCGAAATTATTTTTTTTTAACCGCAGGAGACAAAGTCCTAGCGGCGTATTGCTTTATGCTCGCACGCGACTAAGTCCAGCGGCGTATTGCTTTTTACTCGCACGCGACTAAGTCCAGCGGCGTATTGCTTTTTACTCGCACGAGACAAAGTCCCAGCGGCGTATCGCTTTCTATTCGTGCGTCTCGTTGTTTGATTTAAAGGAAAAAAAAATCGCTACGCACGACCATCGGCCGTACGTAGCGAAATTATTTTTTTTAACCGCGGGAGACAAAGTCCCAGCGGCGTATTGCTTTATGCTCGCACGCGACTAAGTCCAGCGGCGTATTGCTTTATGCTCGCACGCGACTAAGTCCAGCGGCGTATTGCTTTATGCTCGTACGCGACTAAGTCCAGCGGCGTATTGCTTTTTACTCGCACGAGACAAAGTCCCAGCGGCGTATCGCTTTCTATTCGTGCGTCTCGTTTGATTTAAAGGAAAAAAAAATCGCTACGCACGACCATCGGCCGTACGTAGCGAAATTATTTTTTTTAACCGCAGGAGACAAAGTCACAGCGGCGTATTGCTTTATGCTCGCACGCGACTAAGTCCAGCGGCGTATTGCTTTATGCTCGTACGCGACTAAGTCCAGCGGCGTATTGCTTTATGCTCGCACGCGGCTAAGTCCAGCGGCGTATTGCTTTATGCTCGCACGCGACTAAGTCCAGCGGCGTATTGCTTTTTACTCGCACGAGACAAAGTCCCAGCGGCGTATTGCTTTATGCTCGCACGCGACTAAGTCCAGCGGCGTATTGCTTTCAGTTTGTACGCGACTAAGTTCAGCGGCGTATTGCTTTATGCTCGCACGCGGCTAAGTCCAGCGGCGT
>NW_026099325.1:215000-220000 GCF_024542735.1 Bombus huntii
GAGGACCATACTTCCGAGGTTTATCCCCCTCGTAGGGACATAAAACATAATATATTTGCTTTGTAACCCGAAGGTTACAGCAAATTTGATTTATTGCTTGGACGTAATGAGTTAATAAATAAATGGTATTGAATAAATAAATAAATAAATAAATAAATAAATAATGTTAAAAGCTGGGTCTACTTTTATGTGTCTAAAAATATGTTGCACATCTCAATGGAGCTTCTTAGGACATTCATAACAAGCGTCTTTATTGTTTTATTTCCAATACCCAAGCGCTTGAGGTTATACTCCGTGGAAGGCGTAATGGTGCCACGGCTGCCCAAGACCACCGGTATTACTTCACCCTTGCCGACATTAAATCTTGCCTTCAGGTGTTCGAGGCATGGTTGATACTTGTTGACCTTTTCTTTCTCCGCTCGCGAGAGGTAATCCTTATTCTCGTAGCGGACGGTAACGTCGACCACGAGAACCCTTTCCTCGTTTTTGATTACGAGGTCCGGCTTGAAAAGATCACCTCCCACCCGGAGCGTAGGTTCAACGAAAACTTCATTTTTAGCTCGTAAACTTTCGGCAAGGGTCATTTTTGCCTCATCATGCCGCTTCATCCTCAGGCCCTTCGTGTACTGGCACAGCCCGAGTATATGTCCAAGTGTCTCGGGCTGGGCTCGACATTTTCTACAGTTAATGTCCAAATTTTTGTCGACCCGTGCCAGTACTGTTCTTGTTCCAACGGTATTGGTCCTGAGTTTGAGGGCATCTATAAATCTCGATGGCCTGAGCAGTTCGTATTCCTCAAGCCACACGTTGCCAGTTTTGTTTCTCGAGAAGTCAGGTACGCCCTGCCCCTGACTTCTCAGTTCTGCCCATTGCTTAGTATGTTCTGCTTTTAATCTCTTTCGGGCCCTTTCAATGTCTTCTACTGAGGCTGGCCAATTGATCCTCAGCGAGTTGGCCATTTTCTTAAGTTTATCGTTACATTTCTCATCAATCAGGCTGGACACCGCCGGATCGATCGAGCTTTTCATTTTAATAGCACTTTTAAGGGTGCCAAGTTTGACGATGTGTTCAAATCTTGGCAGCCCCAAACCGCCCCAGGATTTGGGGGCATAGAAAAAACCAGTGGCCGTTGAAGGCGTAAGGTGGAATATGGCCTTTATTTCCTGTCTGACTTCGCTGTCCAGCAATCTTAAAACGCAGTCGCTCGGCGGGTTTACGAGAAGGTTATAGATATATCGGGGAAAGATGTATTTTATGATCAATTCTAGCTTCTGGCATGGTTTGAGAGAGAGCTTTCTAACCCTCCTCACCACACTCAGCAGCTCGGGAACAATTACGCCACAGTGTATGCCCTTCCATGGCCCCATTTTGGCGCCTAGGTACCTGAAGGCCTCGTCGGGATCGATTGTTGGGATGGTGTTATTCCCAAGTTTAACTTTTGGTTCTTTAACGAACCAAGTTCGTCTTTCTGCGACTATTTGAAATATCTGACTTTTGTCCCGGGAGATGGTCATACCGAGGCCATTCAGATACTCGTTGAGCATATCCACTTGGCGCTGCGCTTCCCCGATATCAGCGCCGAGCAATACTACGTCGTCAGCGAAAGCCAGTACAGGGATCGTCCGTGACTCATTTATGTTTATCCCCCTGGTTTGATTCTCGATCAAATCCAGCAGTGGCTCCAAGCACAGATTGAATAGCAGCGGCGACAAAGGGTCGCCCTGCTTAACTCCCCTGAGGATCGTAATCTCGACCCCCATATTATTTTTAGTCTTGATCGTTGTCTTGCCCTCACTATACATACAACCAATCAAGTCGGTAATGGGGGTCGGCACTCCCTTCCTCCTCAGGCAGGGAACAATTGCCGAATGAGGCACTGTGTCAAAGGCTTTTGAGATATCCACTATTGTGAATATCCCGCCTTTCTTTTTCTTACTATGATCCAAGGCAGCGCTCAACAGGTCTATGTTAATTTTACAGCCGCTCTCGGCGGTGAATCCTTTCTGCCTTGGATTCAACACAATGCCCCTTCTTATCCTCCCGTCAATAATGGAGGAGAAAATACGGCCGAGAATGGGGCCAATAGTTATTGGCCTCCAATTCTCGACCAGGCTGCTATTCTTGTTTGCTTTTGGAATTAATGTTGTTCTATTTTCCTTCCATATAGGAGGAAAATAGGAATAATAAATCAAGATGTTGTATAGCTTAGTTAATATTATGGGCAGGCCGGGGATCAGAAGGTGTTCCTTCTGGAAACCATCCGGCCCTGCCGCAGCCTTCATTCTTATTTTGCTTAGTTTCTCCGCCACATCCTCAACAGCAATTGGCAGGAAGATTTCGCATAAGGACAGCTCGGGGGCTCTACCTCCTGGGACAGGGACTTCGACAGGTCCTGTCTGGCCCCATAGATCCTCGTAGAGTCCCTTCACTTCCTCAGCACTAGGTGGATCCCTAGCCGGTTGGAGGAAGGCCTGATCATCGTTTATAACAGCATCAGCCAACCTCTTTGGATTTTCAGTGAACAACTCCTGGCAACGTGCGAAGGAGTATCTCTTTCTAGCGTTTCTGTTCTTTCTATTGCTATTTTGGTGTGCAATCCGTTTATTGTTTTCGTTTCTTGCCCTCTTTTTGTTTTTATTAATTTCTTGTAAAGCTCCATAGAGCGTGCATTTTATAAAATCATTTATAGCGCTCTCAAGGGCTTCCCTATTTCCCTTGAGAGAGACCCAGATAGTCATCAGTCGAGTGTGGACCCACCTTAAAACAGGTGGCACCTCGACTTGTGTCGAAATAGCGGACTCCAATTGGAGTTTCCACTCTTGATATTCTGAACCGCTGATTCCAGGCTCTTCAAAACACGCATTGCCTGGATCAACGGGATCGCACCCTCCCTCTGTCACCTGAGTTGGCTCTGTTTCCTCACCAATCAGTCTCAGCTTCTTTCGCTGATACCTGATTTGGTCGATCGTCTTGCTGGTGAGGATCTCGCTTATCATTTTATTGGGGAATTTGTGGTCCTTATAGGTCTCACAAAGTTCCCTTAATTGGGCCAACTCCTCCAACGTCCATTTTTTCTCAGGGGGGTCCGTTCCCCTTCTTTTGACGTTTCTTACGGCAGGGTGCGCATGCCGCTCGTGGGTAGACAGCCCTCTAAGCGTCCCAAAGCTCATGGAGCAGGTTTCGCATCTGTGCGAGCCGCCAGCACTCTGACTCGTGCCTCTACAGTGAGGCAGGTGACATCTGGCCCCATGAAGCTTCGGGAAGCCTTTCCCACAGTCTTTGCATCTCCATTGGATGCGGGCTGTCACGTGATGTTGTTCCAGGTGCCGCCCTAGGTCCGATAACGACAAAAAGAAAAGGTCGATTTCCCTTTTCTGGCAGACAGGGCAGGCAACCTGGTCACCCACGATCGGTACCATTATTTCATTCGTGTCCGGGGATGTAGTCGGGTCGTCAACAGAAGTCCCCTCCAGAGCGGAAAAATCCGCCGCGGCGCCTCCGGGACCGAGAGACGCCGCGTCCGAGGCTCTATCAGAGTTTCGATTTACCATGATATTTTCTTAATTTTATTATTTTTATTTTACTTCCGATTATGTCCAGCTCATAACCTTATAACTGCCAAGTCGTGCCAAGAAAAACAACCAAGGAACGAGTTCCTTTAATGGAGATAACTCCATTCCTTTCACGGTGAAATCACCGTTGAATCGGCAAGCCGATTTTAGGTGTCGTCTTTCGCTCCTGCTTCGCCGCACTCCCTTTAGCCATACTCGGTGTCCGGGGGGATACTCCCCACGCTGACACGAATGAGTATGTTACCGGCGGTACCACGTGGAGGTAGGAGTGCGACTTGAGCAGACAGAGCCGAAGCCCTGCCTGCCCCCAAGCAACTATGACTCTTTCATCGTCGGAGGCAAGCCGTTTTTCAACGTCTCGCCACACGACGAGCAAGATCGCTTCGCTCAACCAGTCACCCTCACGCGGCTCTTCCAGCGTACGCATGGGCAGACCGCGCCTACCCTCCAGCTCATCCGCCTAAGTCCCAGCGGCGTATCGTTTTTGGGCGAACGCGGCTAAGTCCAGCGGCGTATTGCTTTCTGGCGCTCACAGTCAAGTCCCAGCGGCGTATTGCTTTTCGAGCACGCGCGGCCAGGTGCCAGCGGCATATTGCTTTCTTTAATACGTCACTAGTCAGATGACGGGGCTGTTGTTTACCTTTCCGTTTCGCATAATGACACGAAAACGGTTTAAAAAAAAAATAAGGCGATGCGCCACCGAGACCGGCCGCACATCGCTATAAAGCAAGTACAACCAAGCCCCGGCGACACACCGCCTTTGTAACGTCACTAGTCCAATGACGAGGCATTTGGCTACCAGAGAGTCATAGTTACTCCCGCCGTTTACCCGCGCTTTTTTGAATTTCTTCACGTTGACATTCAGAGCACTGGGCAGAAATCACATTGCGTCAACACCCTTGGGGGCCATCGCAATGCTTTGTTTTAATTAGACAGTCGGATTCCCCTAGTCCGTGCCAGTTCTGAGCTGAGCGTTGAATGGCGGCCGAAGAGAACGACCGCGACGGTAGAACCGCCGCGGAAGCCTCGCAGCAAGGAAGATCCGCGGGAGGCCAAGGCACGGGACCGAGCTCGGATCCGGGGTGCGCGACGATATCCACTCCCGAGAGAGATAGATACGCCGCGTCCCGTTCAGCTCGCCCAGGCCCGGCACGTCAGCCAAACCCGCTTCCCGACCAAGCCCGACACGCCCCGCTCCTCAGAGCCAATCCTTATTCCGAAGTTACGGATCCAATTTGCCGACTTCCCTTACCTACATTAATCTATCGACTAGAGGCTCTTTACCTTGGAGACCTGCTGCGGATATGGGTACGAACCGGCGCGACACCTCCACGTGGCCCTCTCCTGGATTTTCAAGGTCCGAGGGGAAGATCCGGACACCGCCGCAACTGCGGTGCTCTTCGCGTTCCAAACCCTATCTCCCTGCTA
>NW_026099325.1:222500-232500 GCF_024542735.1 Bombus huntii
GTCCGTCCTCTTTTTCTCCTACAGCCGTTTCTCTTCTCTCGACGATTCCAGCGGTTCCCGGTACGGGAACTCACGCAAGTGAAAAAGCGAGCGAGACGTACCGTCGGGTGGGTGTGTGTGTTCGGGGACTGGACGACCGGCGCGACGTTAGGATGCGCGGTCCAGCGATAGACGACGAAGAGGCATGGGATGACCAACACTCTCTTTTCTCTATTCTCGAAGCGTCGAATTGCCATAAAAAAAAAATCACACGCGCGCACGACATAGTCGTACGCGCGTGTATACCTCGTCTCTCTCAAAGTTTTTTTCTCGAGCCTCGCCAAAGGGGATCGTCTTCTTCCTCGTCTACGATCTCTCCGACGACGACGACCGTACGAACAACTTCGTAACGGACTCACATGCGCATTTTCCTCGGGTACAGAAACGCTGCGGAAAACACCTCGAGCTTGTAGTTACAGCAGCACCCGTGTATAGCCGATCTTAGACACACGCTAGTTCGCACACGCGTTACATATATAATATGTAAGATTTCCGACGAACGTGGCTTTTCGGGAGCCAGGCGCGCGGGCAGAGAGATACACGACGACGGGGAAAATTCGTCCCGATACGAGTACGTGTACTCTCCGATCTCCGCGCGACGCTGGGGATCATACCTCCCTAAGTCGTCAGAGCGCTCGAAGAAATCTCGCGTGTGCGTTCCCGGATCTACGGCTGATACTTTCGGGGCTTGTAAAAAAGCACAGAGCGTGTAAAACGCAACGACGACCCATCGATGCGACGGTCCTCGTTGTTGTCAGTCGCTTTCGCGAAGAGACGGAGTGGGCATTCGATCCCTGGGGCTGTACGAGAGTCTTAAGAAAAGACGGTAGATTATGGCAAAGTTTCGCACGCCATCGAGTTTAGGTTTTTTTTTTGGTTCTCTCTTCTCTCCTCTCTCGACCGAGTTCCCATATTTGCTTTCTCTCTCAGTCTCGCCAAATATAATATTCTTTTAAGACGACGTCGGGGGCGCGGACCTTCGTGCGTCGAACACCGGCAAACGTAGCATATATCGCCTGATATGAAAAAAAAATCGGTCACGAGGAGAACACTACGAGTATATACGTTCGATAACCGATACACGAAGCGGTGCATAAGCGGGCGGTCGCCCTCGTAAGGACGACTCACGACGCCGCGAGCACTCACGCAGGTCCGTGACCGGTTCTCTCCGCTCTTATTCGTATCCCTTCGTATACCTTCGTCCGACTCTGAAACGTTCTCTTATAATTTTTAAGAAGAACGACGGCGGGTTGTCAAGGCAAGAAGGGACAGAGAGAGACAGAGGTAGAGTTTCGTAGTCTCCCGTGAACACGATAGATTATATATCGAGCATGCGTACGACTTGCACGGTCTCTGCACGACCGCGACGAACGCCGACGAGCGTCCAACAATCGCTCGTACGTCGCGTATGTTCTCTCCGTCCGCTCTTATTCGTATCCTCGTTCTTGTACCTTCGTCCGACTCTGAAACGTTCTCTTATATAAAGAAGAACGACGGCGGGTTGTTAAGGCAAGAAGGGACAGAGAGAGACAGATACGGAGAGTAACGATACGCAACGCAAGCAGTCTTAGGTTTACGTGAGCAACCCTCAGCCAGGCGTGGTCCAGGAATTGTATCCGTGGACCGCAATGTGCGTTCGAAATGTCGATGTTCATGTGTCCTGCAGTTCACACGTTGACGCGCAATTAGCTGCGTTCTTCATCGACCCACGAGCCAAGTGATCCACCGTTCAGGGTAATCTTTTATAAATTTACAACAGTTCAATACTCAAATGTACTCTTCTCGGTTCTAGCGAAGCCGAGTTCCGTCACGTTCGACCAACGGGAATCGAACGCGCAGAAGTCGCCATAGGATTGACGACACAAAAACGTTCGAAAAAAAAGAAAACGACGAACGCGCGAAGATACGCGCGTTCGCCGGCCGGGCGTAAAGTACATTATGATATATAACAACCATCGAGATCGAAGCTCCGTTCGTCAGGAAACGACGGGGATATATACACCCGATTCTGAATCCTCTGTACAGCACACGATCTCGCGAACGAGTAAGCACGGTGGCTAGCCCATGTTATATATGTGTTTGATTCTACTCTCTCGTCCAATTATTCAAGAAACAGCGCGCGTGCATCTCTCCATCTTTCGGGTGATAGTAAAGATTCGATGGGATTCGCGCGGCCGTCCGCCTCGAGCGGTCTTTCGTCCCAATATCCAGAAGCAGAGTTTGAAAAACTCTAGCGACGGCACGGGTGTCCGACTCACGACATCGAGGTTTCGAAGCCGGCGATCCCCTCCGAACGGATGGCGACCACGCGACCGACTGAAAGCATGAAAAATCGACGAAAGATAGAACACATCTCCGTTCGGGTGGTGTTTTTTTTAAAAAAAAAAAAAAAAACAAAAATTCGATGGGACTCGCAGCCATCGTCCTCGCGCGGTCTTTCGTCCCGATATCCAGAAGCAGAGTTTGAAAAACTCTAGCGACGGCACGGGTGTCCGACTCACGACAACGAGGATAGACAGCCGGTCCCCTCCGAACGGGTTATGCGACGATAAACTCGATGAAACTTTAGTCTCGTTCAGGTAGTGTGTGTCTTGTAAATCAAAAATTCGATGGGACACGCATCCATCGTCCTCGCGCGGTCTTTCGTCCCAACATCCAGAAGCAGAGTTTGAAAAACTCTAGCGACGGCACGGGTGTCCGACTCACGACAACGAGGATAGACAGCCGGTCCCCTCTGAACGGTATATTATATATGAGATGATAGACGACAAACTGGATGAAACTTTAAGTCTCGTTCAGGTAGTGTGTAAATCAAAAATTCGATGGGACTCGCATCCGTCGTCCTCGCGCGGTCTTTCGTCCCGATATCCAGAAGCAGAGTTTGAAAAACTCTAGCGACGGCACGGGTGTCCGACTCACGACAACGAGGAAAGACAGCCGGTCCCCTCTGAACGGTATATTATATGAAACTTTAAGTCTCGTTCAGGTAGTGTGTAAGTCAAAAATTCGATGGGACTCGCATCCGTCGTCCTCGCGCGGTCTTTCGTCCCGATATCCAGAAGCAGAGTTTGAAAAACTCTAGCGACGGCACGGGTGTCCGACTCACGACATCGAGGCTTCGAAGCCGGCGGCGTTCCCCTCTGAACGAACTTCGGCTAGACTAGTTACGAATCGTTGCTACACATCGTCTTCATCGTCGTCGTCGTCGACATCGACATCATCATCATCATCATATCATCATCATCATCATATCATCATCATCATCATCATCGGTCATCGTCGCATAGCGGGCCAACATCCACGCGATGCGTCTTCGTTCTAGGTTACCCGATCCACGAGTATGTTACACGTGGTTTCGTTATTTCGAACGAAACGACATACGAAGAGCACACGCCCTTTGGGTAGGAAGCACGTTTCGAGAACGACGAGAGTTTCGATGAAAGAGACGAGAGAAGTCGACGCAGAAGGTATCCATGGATCTTCGAAGAGAACCTTCGAAGATGTATATCGGTATCCTTTCGCTCTGCGCGACTCGCTACAAGTTCTTTCGCTCTCGTCGACTCGTTCTAGACGCTTCGTTCGATCCCAAAGAGGAGTCTTCGATATGTCCCGTTGCTAGGAGGAGAACAAACGCAACACAGACCACGAAACATAGAAGAGAATAGGCGAGCATGATCACTCCGACACGAGGCACTTTAGAGATTTTCTTATTAGTTTGCATGGACTTTTATATTTCGTTTGTACGGTTTCCACGATGCAAATACGAAATACGAGATCGTGACGGCGGGTCTTTCTGTGTACGGCCTCTCGCAGGCGCCACGACTGCATTTCTCTTTACACCTGGTTTCCATCGTAATTTTTTCGTTTGATATCGAGCCTTAACTTTTGTTGGCTCTTTCGAAGCTAGAGTTCCCTTTTATTAGAATTTCATATATATATATATATATATATTATATGTTATATGTTTTATTCGGAGACGGCGGGTCTTTCTGTTTACGACCTCACGCAGGCGCCTCGAATAAGTTTCATTCGCATTTCGTTTTTATACTTGTATATATATATCTCTTCATCCCGATGATCGAGAGAGAGTGCCACCTTCTCTTCGTATAATTCCGTAGCTGGAGGGTCGTCTCCTCCTTAAGAATATTTCTATTCGTGCCAACGGAGGTTGCCAAGCTCCCTGGCGTTTTCGTTTGTTAAAGTATATAGCTTGTTAATACGTCGTATATACTTTCGTCGATACAGGAGGAGTACGGCTCCTTACCGACCATTGTGATATATATTTCATAGTTTTTATATGTGTTCAAGTCAAATTCTTTTGGTATCGTATCGTTAATGATCCTTCCGCAGGTTCACCTACGGAAACCTTGTTACGACTTTTACTTCCTCTAAATGATCAAGTTTGGTCATCTTCCCGGTAACATCGGCAATGCTTATCACATTGGCCGCGCACCAGTCCGAAGACCTCACTAAATCATTCAATCGGTAGTAGCGACGGGCGGTGTGTACAAAGGGCAGGGACGTAATCAACGCGAGCTTATGACTCGCGCTTACTGGGAATTCCTCGTTCATGGGGAATAATTGCAAGCCCCAATCCCTAGCACGAAGGAGGTTCAGCGGGTTACCCGGGCCTTTCGGCCAGGGAAAACACGCTGATTCCTTCAGTGTAGCGCGCGTGCGGCCCAGAACATCTAAGGGCATCACAGACCTGTTATTGCTCAATCTCGTGCGGCTAGAAGCCGCCTGTTCCTCTAAGAAGATTTGTTTGTACGTTGGTAGTAAAAACCCACCGACCGAAGCCGGGGGCCTTCGAGATACCATAAGTTACGTCTATTTAGCAGGCTAGAGTCTCGTTCGTTATCGGAATTAACCAGACAAATCGCTCCACCAACTAAGAACGGCCATGCACCACCACCCACCGAATCAAGAAAGAGCTATCAATCTGTCAATCCTTCCGGTGTCCGGGCCTGGTGAGGTTTCCCGTGTTGAGTCAAATTAAGCCGCAGGCTCCACTCCTGGTGGTGCCCTTCCGTCAATTCCTTTAAGTTTCAGCTTTGCAACCATACTTCCCCCGGAACCCAAAAGCTTTGGTTTCCCGGAAGCTGCCCGCCGAGTCATCGGAGGAACTTCGGCGGATCGCTGGCTGGCATCGTTTATGGTTAGAACTAGGGCGGTATCTGATCGCCTTCGAACCTCTAACTTTCGTTCTTGATTAATGAAAACATTTTTGGCAAATGCTTTCGCTTCTGTCCGTCTTGCGACGATCCAAGAATTTCACCTCTAACGTCGCAATACGAATGCCCCCATCTGTCCCTATTAATCATTACCTCGGGGCTCCGAAAACCAACAAAATAGAACCGAGGTCCTATTCCATTATTCCATGCACACAGTATTCAGGCGAAGGTAGCCTGCTTTAAGCACTCTAATTTGTTCAAAGTAAACGTATCGGCCCACCTCGACACTCAGTGAAGAGCACCGCGATGGGATATTAGTTGGACCGCCCGCGAGGAGCTAAGCCCACCGATAGGACGTACCACATAATGCCAGTTAAACACCGCGAGCGGTGAACCGACACTGTGACACACAGATTCAACTACGAGCTTTTTAACCGCAACAACTTTAATATACGCTATTGGAGCTGGAATTACCGCGGCTGCTGGCACCAGACTTGCCCTCCAATTGGTCCTCGTTAAAGGATTTAAAGTGTACTCATTCCGATTACGGGGCCTCGGATGAGTCCCGTATCGTTATTTTTCGTCACTACCTCCCCGTGCCGGGAGTGGGTAATTTGCGCGCCTGCTGCCTTCCTTGGATGTGGTAGCTGTTTCTCAGGCTCCCTCTCCGGAATCGAACCCTGATTCCCCGTTACCCGTTACAACCATGGTAGGCGCAGAACCTACCATCGACAGTTGATAAGGCAGACATTTGAAAGATGCGTCGCCGGTGCTAGATGACCATGCGATCAGCACAAAGTTATTCAGAGTCACCAAAACAAACGATGGACGGACAGACGAGCCATCCGCCACCGATTGGTTTTGATCTAATAAAAGCATTCCTACCATCTCTGGTCGGAATCTGTTTGCATGTATTAGCTCTAGAATTACCACAGTTATCCAAGTAAATGTAGGTATGATCTAAGAAACCATAACTGATTTAATGAGCCATTCGCGGTTTCACCTTAATGCGGCATGTACTGAGACATGCATGGCTTAATCTTTGAGACAAGCATATGACTACTGGCAGGATCAACCAGGGATCTTATTCGTATAACAATTCTTATAAATTTCGTTTAAGTTCTCTTCGTGTCGTAGGTGGGACGTAAGCACCGTACGACGAGACTTTTCGTTCTTAAGATAGATATATTATAAAATATATCTCCTAGCGACGTTCGAGATACACCCATAGTTCAGTAATAATCTTCGAACGCCGCTCGCAGCCACTTTGTAATTCTCAACTCCACCTCCTCTCTTCTCTCTCTCTCTCTCTCTCTCATAGTCTTATATAAAATGTTTAGAATCGTACTTCTAAAGGAACATTTCCATAATGCTGTCTTCGTGTAAAAAGACTTATTAGAATATCTTAGCGGTAAAGCACGTATACGCACCTCACGCTGAACGAACAAGCGCGTATCCCAGTGCGTCGCGCTGGACATACCGTAAGAATATTCTTTCAATCGGTAGAACATTTTCGGCAGAAGACATACTACGCAAAGATAGTACGCTCCTACCGCCTCATCGGATACTTCTGCGAAAGCAGAAGTTTTTATAGAAAGCAGACGGTTATACTCTTTTGAATGAATCGATGCTCAGTTAGTACAAGCACACACGCATCTAACAATTTTTGTTAGAATACGTACACACAGGTCACCAGCTTCCCGACTCAGGGGAACCTTGCCACGATATTTGGTCATTACGTCCAGGACAGCGACCCGCGGCGCAGCAGTGTAGAGAAAAAACCAGAACGAGAACGGAGGAACAGTCGAGAAATAGCGTAAAATACACTAAGACTCGAGGAGCGGTGACTGAATTCTCAACCGAGGCCGTAGAATAGCCACGCGCTCAACGCTGTTCCGACCGAACCGTCCGGCTCGACGTCTCTCTTATAGATACGAAAGCGCCAGCCGGAAGGCCGGCGCCGGCCGGGCTAGCGGCCGCGCGCTTACGGTGCAAAACCTCCGTAGCAACGTACCGTTCGGAAGGGACGCTGGAACTTAGTCTCGCGAACGCTCGATCACTACTATACAAAGCCAATATCCAACCATCGAAATACATTACCAGACGTTTTATTAACATAATAGAAATGCATTTTTACCAAAAAATTAATTTTTTTTTTCACCGAAAAATTGCATCAGTAAACATACTCTTTTATCGAATACGGACAAAAAATAAGTTTATAATCAATTACAATACGTTAAAATAAGTAGAAATATGCAAAAAAATATATACCTTGTAACGTTAATTAACGAAAAAATTAGAAAAATATCCCAGTCGTGTCAGTTCGACGAACGCTAATTTTTTGAAAAAATCGATAAAAATGTTTAATCCCGACGTATTTAATAGAGATAGAACGATTCCCGTAAAAAAATTCATACCTTGTAACGCTTTTTAACGAATAAACTCGAAAAAACTTTTTCGCCCTCGGAATTTTTCTAAGTCCCAACGTACCGGCTCGGAATTTTTCTATGTTCCAACGACCGGTCGTGTCGGTCCAAACGTTTTTATATCCGTCTGCCGACGATATAAACGCTTAATCCCGACGTATTTTATCGAGTTATAACGATTTCTTGTAAAATATTCATACCTTCTAACACTTTTTAACGAGTTATTTGGAGGGGATCTTTCGGCCTTTTCGTAGCGGTGCGAAAAAATTCTAAGTTCCAACGTCCCGGTCACGTTGGTCCGGAGGGTGAAATTTTTTAAAAAAATAAAGTGAAATCGCTACTTTCGACTAGATTTCGTCGAAACGTAACGATTTCACGCAAAATTTCGATACGTTATAACGCTTTTTGGCGAGTTATTTCGAGTTGAACTTTCGGTACTTTCGTAACGGGGCGAAAAAATTCTAAGTTCCAACGTCCCGGTCACGTTGGTCCGGAGGGTGAAATTTTTTAAAAAAATAAAGTGAAATCGCTACTTTCGACTAGATTTCGTCGAAACGTAACGATTTCACACAAAATTTCGATACGTTATAACGCTTTTTGGCGAGTTATTTCGAGTTGAACTTTCGGCCTTTTCGTAGCGGTGCGAAAAAATTCTAAGTTCCAACGTCCCAGTCACGTTGGTCCGGAGGATGAAATTTTTCAAAAAAATAAAGTGAAATCGCTACTTTCGACTAGATTTCGTCGAAACATAACGATTTCACACAAAATTTCTATACCTTATAACACTTTTTCCCGAGTTATTTCGAGTTGAACTTTCGGTACTTTCGTAACGGGGCGAAAAAATTCTAAGTTCCAACGTCCCGGTCACGTTGGTCCGGAGGACGAAATTTTTTAAAAAAATAAAGTGAAGTCGTTACGTTCGACTAGATTTCGTCGATACGTAACGATTTCACGCAAAATTTCGATACGTTATAACGCTTTTTAGCGAGTTATTTCGAGTTGAACTTTCGGTACTTTCGTAACGGGGCGAAAAAATTCTAAGTTCCAACGTCCCAGTCACGTTGGTCCGCAGGATGAAATTTTTCAAAAAAATAAAGTGAAATCGCTACTTTCGACTAGATTTCGTCGAAACATAACGATTTCACGCAAAATTTCGATACGTTATAACGCTTTTTGGCGAGTTATTTCGAGTTGAACTTTCGGTACTTTCGTAACGGGGCGAAAAAATTCTAAGTTCCAACGTCCCGGTCACGTTGGTCCGGAGGATGAAATTTTTCAAAAAAATAAAGTAAAATCGCTACTTTCGACTAGATTTCGTCGAAACATAACGATTTCACGCAAAATTTCGATACGTTATAACGCTTTTTGGCGAGTTATTTCGAGTTGAACTTTCGGTACTTTCGTAACGGGGCGAAAAAATTCTAAGTTCCAACGTCCCGGTCACGTTGGTCCGGAGGACGAAATTTTTTAAAAAAATAAAGTGAAATCGTTACGTTCGACTAGATTTCGTCGATACGTAACGATTTCACGCAAAATTTCGATACGTTATAACGCTTTTTAGCGAGTTATTTCGAGTTGAACTTTCGGTACTTTCGTAACGATGCGAAAAAATTCTAAGTTCCAACGTCCCGGTCAGGTTGGTCCGGAGGACGAAATTTTTTAAAAAAATAAAGTGAAATCGCTACTTTCGACTAAATTTCGTCGATACGTAACGATTTCACTGATAATTTCGATGCGTCATAACGCTTTTTCTCGAGTTATTTCGACTCGAACGTTCGAACAGTGGCGAATATTTCAAAGTCCCTGCGACGCAACGATACGCTCTTACGCGTTGCTCGCTCGCTCCGCTCGCTCGAAAAAAAAAGTAGCCCAACCCAAAACCAATCCCTTTAGCGTTCGTTCTTCGATTTCATCGAAATCTTCGTTCGAACGCTTGGGATCGGTTTTGGGTTGGGCTATATTCGTCCGAGCGAGCGCAGCGAGCGAGCATTTGTCGCGATTATTTTCCTCGTTTTCGTCTCTCTCGTGAAACGGGAAAAAACGTGGAAAACGGGAAAAAACGGGAAAAAACGGGAAAAAACGCGAAGAAACGGGAAAAAACGCGAAAAAACGTTTAAAAATATTTGAAAAAGCGCGCGCGCGCGCGCGCAATACGAGCTGCGCAGAACGGCGTACCTTAAGAGAGTGTTACCTACTCCGGCGCATACCCGCTGATTCGGAGGTGCGCGCGCAGCGGTAGCACGAGCGGCTAAGTCCAGCGGCGTATTGCTTTTTACTGGCACGCGACAAAGTTGCAGCGGCGTATCGCTTTCTATTCGTGCGTCTCGTTGTTTGATTTAAAGGAAAAAAAAAATCGCTACG
>NW_026099325.1:237500-247500 GCF_024542735.1 Bombus huntii
ACGGTCGCAGGGAGTCCGTCCTGTGTCTTCCTTGCCTTTTTCCTTTTTTGTTCTTTTCTTTCGTGCTCTTCCTGGCTTTTTTCGTTTTTGTCTGGTTAGAGTCCGGTGTCTTCGTTGGTTTCTGTTTCTCTCAGCGTCGCGGGTTCTTCTTCTTCTTCCTCTTCTTCTTCTCCCCCGCTGCGCTGTTGGGGCGGTCTCCGTGCCAGCCTTGTACTCCGTCTTGGGGGCTGGTCTGTCGGTTCGCCCGGCTGTGGTGCTCCTCTCCCTGAGTATCGTCCATGTGGCAGGGGTCCCTCTGTCTCTCTCAGAATTCTCCTTTTCCTCTCCTCCTTCGTTCGCAGGACAGTCCTTGTGAACTGGAGGAAGTGGGGGTATACGTCCTTCGTTATAAACTCCCACTTTTCCTTCGGCCAGTCTAGCTTTAGATCGCGTATCGCGTTCCGCAGCGTTTGACGGTCTTCTTCGAAGAGAGGACATTCCTCGAGGATGTGGTGGGGGGTTTCCTCGTTGCCGCAGTCGCACGTGTCCACTTCGCTCAAGCCGAACGTCTTGAGTTTGCTGTTAAAGTCCCCATGACCGCTGATGAACTGAGTCATGTAGTGGTCGGGTCTTACCCAGCGGTTCTCAAGCCTGTCCTTAATGCTGTCGAAGTATTCGTGGGTCGTTCCTCCCTTGCTCGTGGTCTGCCAGCGTTCCTGCCACTTCTGTATTGCTTGCCTGGCGATTTCCTTTTCGCTGCTTGCGTCGTCTTGGCCTTTTCGCCATTTGTATTTCCTTGCTCGGGCTTCGATGAGGAGGTCGATCGGGATGACTCCGGCGATGACCTGGAGGGCCTCTGTTGATGTTGTCCTATAGGCCTTTGTCACTCGGAGGAGTGCCATCCTCTGCGATCTTATGAGCCTGTTCCTTGCTTTTCCTTTCAGCAGGTCGCTCCATCCGGCTGCGGCATATGTGGTTATCGGTTCAAACAGCCCTTTGTACAGGGTACGCATGGCCGCGTGTCCGAGTCCCCACTTTGCCTTGGCCACTCTCGCGAGGCTGTTAAATAGTTTCTGGCACTTTTCCGTGGTCTCGTGTACATGCCTGTTTATTTTCAGGCCGCTTTCTAGGTACACTCCCAGGTACTTGATCGCCTGCTTCATTCTTATGCTTCTGCCATCGATTTTGATGATCGGTGGTCTCTCCGCATCCAGCTTGCCCTTCATGAGTAACATCTCTGTTTTCTCTGCCGACAGCGTGAGTTTCTTTCTGGCGCACCAAGTAGCAACGCGTGTGACTATGTTCTGTCCCTTTTCTTGCAGTTCGGTCCTCGCGTTCCCTGCGATCAGGATCACTATGTCATCCGCGTACGCGATCGGTTCACCCTCTGTCGCGCTTGCCGTGAGTTCGGCTAGCAGGTCGTCGAATATTAGGTTCCAAAAGCTTGGACCCAGTACCGACCCCTGCGGGCATCCCTTCGTGACGGGTTTGCTGACCGCGTCATTTTTCCCCGCGATTCGCACGGCTCTGTCCGAAAAGTAGCTCCTCGTCAGTCGATATAGGTTGGCGGGGCAGTCTCTTCTCTTCAACTCGTGGAGCACGTTGGGCCACCACACGTTGTCAAATGCTCCTGATATGTCGAGTGCGATTGCGAGTACGTACTTTTCCTCGCTCATTCGCTCGACTATCTCGCGGAATTTTGCGATCGCGTCCACCGTAGATCTTCCGGGTCGGAATCCGTACTGCCTGTCCGAGGTTAAGGCGTGGTCGTGGAATATCGTTGCCATCCTAGTAGCCATCAGTCTTTCCAGCAGCTTGCCCACCATCGATAGTAGGCAAATCGGCCTGTAGGACTTCGGGCTACTCTTATCCCGTTCTGGTCCCTTCGGGATAGTGATGACGTTCCCCAGTTTCCAAACCTTTGGGAAGACTCCCCAGGTGAGGCAGCTGTTCATGAGCCTGAGGAGTTCCTGATGGATTCCACCCCAGGCGCGCTGAATCACCTCGGCCTCGACTAGGTCGGGTCCAGGACATTTCCCCTTCGTTAGTCGTTTTACGGCGCCGCTGAGTTCCTCGTAGCGGAACTCTGGGGTGTCCTCGACGTTCGGAGGGGTTGTACTTTCTTGTCTGATCGCTGTCTGCTCCGGCGTGTCCGTTTCTTCCTCGTCGTCGGGTAGTAGGGCGGACAGCATCGCCGCCGCGGTCATTCGCCAGTTGGAGGTTTCTCCTTGTGGCGTCCGCAGGGTCGACACTGTTTCTTCCCTTCTCAGCTTGCCCGTAGCCGTTCGATAGGCGATGCCCCAGGGTTCTGCGTTGCCCTCCTTTGTTACAAAGTCCCTCCAGCTACGTATCTTGGCCTTGGTGATTGCCCTTACGTACTCTTTCCTAACCTCCCTGTACCGCAGCTTCTCCTGCTCCCTCGTTGCGGGGTCCCTGGTCCCCTGGTATTTTCTCCTTGCCCGGTAGACTCCCCTCTTTGCTCGTGTGAGCTCAGGCGTCCACCACGGCACCGATCTGTGATACCATTTCTTCCTCGGGATGGCGGCATCGCAGGCTCTTATGAGAACTTCCTGCATCTGCTCGGCCATTCGTTCAACCTCGCTCGGCTGCCGGAGGGTTTTCTCCCGGAGTGTCTTCTTCTCCTCTATGATCACTCTTTGGAAAACCTCCCAGTTGGCGTGCCGAGTATTGTATCTCCTTTCCTGAAGCTGCGGTGGAGTGCTCCCTTCGTTAAAATCGAGACGCGTCTCCAGTATTCTATGATCACTGGAGGTTCCGTCCTCGTGTACTTTCCATTCCCTCACGAGCGGTATTGCTTCCGGAGTCGTCATGGTCAAGTCTATGTTCGATCGCCCTCTAGTCGTTTCGAATGTGAACGCCTGTCCCGGTTTGTTGAGGATGTGGAGGTTATATTGTGCAATGATAGCCTCCAGGGCCTCACCTCTGTCGTCGATGTCCTTACTGCACCACAGCGGAGACTTGGCGTTGGAGTCCAGGCCAATGATGGCCTTCTTTCCTCTTAGCCTGTTCAGTACTTTATCTAATTGTTCGAGGCCGACTTCGATGTTCTCGGTCGGCGGAAAGTACTGGCTGACGAAGTATATCTCCGTCTCTCCGTCGCTTACTTGTACGCAAGCGCAGTGCGTTGTACATAGTCCGGCGATTTCGAGCGGCGTTAGCTCCTTCGATTTAACTCCTATTGCGGCCATTGGTGGGTCGCCCTTCGATCCTCGACAGGCGATCGAAATTCCTGTTCCGAGTCCGGGTATTTTTCCGTCAATGCTGTATGGCTCTTGCATTAGCAAGATTTCGTCGCCATCAGCCTCCATCTGCGTCCTGATTTCGTGGGGGACGGTTTTGGAACGCTGCATATTGTGCTGCAGGATCCTTATACCCCTTCTACCCCCATGTCCTCTTCCATTCTTGTTTGGGGCTTTATTCATAGGTCGTCCGTGCAATACTTATTTCCAGCGCCTTTTTGTACATAGGGCAGTCTACGTTAGAGGCCGCGTGATCGCCTTTTTTCCCTGCCTTCTTGCAGTTAACGCAGCCGGCGTTCTTGTTTTTGTTCGTGCACTCTTTAGTGCCATGTCCGCTTTCTGCGCAGTGTGCGCAGATTTCGTAGCCCAAGCGGCAGTATTTTGCCACGTGCCCGTAGCCTTGGCACTTGTAACAGCGGCTGACGGCTATGTAATCCCGAACCCGGCAAGCATTCCACGAGATGAATATCTTGCCGGTTAATAATTTATCTCTTACCTGGGGGGGTACTTCCAGTACCCAGTTAGTTTCCTGGGAGTCCTTGCGGCCTGTTCTGAAGCAGAATTTAATGGCTGCGACGTCTTCATCTGTTAGCCGCTCCTGGTTCTGCTTCTTGATACAGCCCGTTATTTCCTTCTCCGGCATTTCCCGCGGTACATCGTACAATATTACCCGGGGCAACCTCCTCTGCGGTGTGCTGGTTTTTAGGCCGGCCTCCTTTAGCTTGGCGTTCTCCGTGAACGCTTTTAGGCCTTCGGGGTTCGCTGTTTCCACTACTAGCCCGTTTCCGCTGATCTTCTTCACTGCGGTGATCTGGATACCCCTCTTACGTGGGTTCACCAGCGTGAAGACTGCCTCCCGTGCTTCCTCGCTCGTCTTTATCTCGGAGTCGGAAGACTCCGGTCGGATTATCACCGCGTTTGTAGGTGGTTTGACTGAGATTTGTCCCACTATGCTGTTCCTCATCTTGACTTTTTCCGCGTAGGAGGGCAGTTTTGGCTCCATCCTTGTCTTTACTGCCGTTTCAAGCCGCTTGCTGGTTTGCAGCGTCTTGTTGACGGCACTCAGTATCGCCATTTCTTTCTTTACCGCACCGGTGCTCTGATCCAGCTTCCCGGTGAGGTAGCTATTGTGGAGTAGGAGCTCTTCCACTATCCCTCTCATGTCCCGGAAGTACCGCATGATAGTTGCGGTTTGCTCCTTATTTACTTTCTTGTTTGGATCCAAACAGAAGGCTAACACGCCCTTCTCTATTTCCCCTGCCTGTGCTCTTAAGTCGGGCACGGCACGGGGTTCGTCTGCTGCTACGGGCGATTGCTGCTGCTTCGCCTCTTCTCCTTTTTCTTTCTCCTCTGTTCGCTTTCTTTTCTCCTGCAGCGGGCTTTTCCCCTCCACCTTTTGCGTTTTCAGTGGTTGGAGAACCACTCTTGCTTTGGTAGCAATTGGGGATTGACCCTTCGTAGCCATTCTGATCTTTCTTTTCTTTCTTTTAACCTTTTATCTTCGGAACGTCGGCGCTTCCGCTACCGCCGTCGTCAGTAAGTCCCACCGTCGGTAAGGCCCACCGTCGGTAAGACCCACCGCTGGTTAACTGTCTCACCGTCGGTAACCTGTCCCGGCGTCGGTAACTTATTCCCCCGTCGGTATCTTATTCCACCGGTGGTAAGGTGGATTTGCGCGGCTAAGTCCCAACGGCGTATTATTTTACGCGCACAGACACTAAGATCCGGCGACGTATTGTTTTACGCGCACAGACACTAAGTCCCAGCGGCGTATTGTTTTGCGCGCACAGACACTAAGTCCGATGGCGTAGCGGCGACACTAGTCACGCACTTGTACTCGCACTGAACTATTATTTCCTCGCGCGCAGGCACCAAGTCCGGCGGCGTATTGCTTTTACCGCACGAGACGAAGTCCCAGCGGCGTATTGCTTTACGCTCGCAGACTAAGTCCCAGCGGCGTATTGTTTTACGCGCACAGACACTAAGTCCCAGCGGCGTATTGTTTTACGCGCACAGGCACTAAGTCCCAGCGGCGTATTGTTTTACGCGTCCAGAAACTAAGTCCTAGCGGCGTATTGTTTTACGCGCACAGGCACTAAGTCCGAAGGCGTAACGGCGGCACTAGACAGGCACTCGCACTTGCACCGCACTATTATTTTCCTCGCGCGCGGACACTAAGTCCGGCAGCGTATTGGTTTTACCGCACGAGACAAAGTTCCAGCGGCGTATTGCTTTACGCTCGCAGACTAAGTCCCAGCGGCGTATTGTTTTACGCGCACAGACACTAAGTCCCAGCGGCGTATTGCTTTACGCGTCCAGACACTAAGTCCCAGCGGCGTATTGTTTTACGCGCACAGACGCTAAGTCCCAGCGGCGTATTGTTTTACGCGTCCAGACACTAAGTCCTAGCGGCGTATTGTTTTACGCGCACAGACACCAAGTCCGAAGGCGTAACGGCGGCACTAGCCAGGCACTCGCACTTGCACCGCACTATTATTTTCCTCACGCGCGGGCACTAAGTCCGGCGGCGTATTGCTTTACCGCATGAGACAAAGTCCCAGCGGCGTATTGCTTTACGCTCGCAGACCAAGTCCCAGCGGCGTATTGTTTTACGCGCACAGACACTAAGTCCCAGCGGCGTATTGCTTTACGCGTCCAGACACTAAGTCTTAGCGGCGTATTGTTTTGCGCGCACAGACACCAAGTCCGAAGGCGTAACGGCGGCACTAGACAAGCACTCGCACTTGCACCGCACTATTATTTTCCTCACGCGCGGGCACTAAGTCCGGCGGCGTATTGCTTTTATTTATCTATTCGCGCGGGACAAAGTCCCAGCGGCGTATTGTTTTACGCGCCTGGGCTCTAAGTCCGAAGGCGTAATGACGGCACTAGTCGATCACTTGCACTAGCACTTCTCTGTGTTTCAAAACTGGCTGCTTTTTTGCTGTGTCTTGATGTGTCACTTTGAGAACGTGGCACATAGACCGCAGCGTGTTGCTTTGCGGACGCGGATACACTAGGTACCGCTGCGAGCGGCCTCACGAACACCTGCACCGAGTCCCCCGGCGTATTGCTTTACGAACGCGGACGCTAGGCCCGCGGCGTGTTGCTTTACGAACGTTGGCGCGCAGTTGCAAAGTAGCCCGTGCGGCGGCGCTGCAGTCGCGCGTCCCAAGATGTCTTCCACTCTGCCCTAACCTCTGCCACGTTTTTCTATGTGCTCTCACGCTTCTATAAAAGCGATCTCCACTGTTCTTTATTACTACTTTTCTTCCCAAGCACTTTCACTCCACTTTTGCGTTATTTCCTCGCCCGATTTCTTTGCTTTTCCGCAAGAACTCGAACACCAAGTACGGAGCGACGTGAACGCGTGCACTCAGTATGCCGCCATCTTGTGGACTAAGTAGATAGGGACAGAGGGAATCTCGTTAATCCATTCATGCGCGTCACTAATTAGATGACGAGGCATTTGGCTATAATCTGTGGTCCTCGATACGAGGACCATACTTCCGAGGTTTATCCCCCTCGTAGGGACATAAAATATAATATATTTGCTATGTAACCCGAAGGTTACAGCAAATTTGATTTATTGCTTGGACGTAATGAGTTAATAAATAATTGGTGTATAATAAATAAATAAATAAATAAATAAATAGATAAATAATGTTAAAAGCTGGGTCTACTTTTTACGTGTCTAGAAATATGTTGCACATTTCTATGGAGCTTCTTAGGACATTCATAACAAGCGTCTTTATTGTTTTATTTCCAATACCCAATCGCTTGAGGTTATACTCCGTGGAAGGCGTAATGGTGCCACGGCTGCCCAAGACCACCGGTATTACTTCGCCCTTGCCGACATTAAATCTTGCCTTCAGGTGTTCGAGGCACGGTTGATACTTGTTGACCTTTTCTTTCTCCGCTCGCGAAAGGTAATCCTTATTCTCGTAGCGGACGGTAACGTCGACCACGAGAACCCTTTCCTCGTTTTTGACTACGAGGTCCGGCTTGAAAAGATCACCTCCCACTCGGAGCGTAGGTTCAACGAAAACTTCATTTTTAGCTCGTAGACTTTCGGCAAGGGTCATTTTTGCCTCATCATGCCGCTTCATCCTCAGGCCCTTTGTGTACTGGCACAGCCCGAGTATATGTCCAAGTGTCTCGGGCTGGGCTCGACATTTTCTACTGTTAATGTCCAAATTTTTGTCGACCCGTGCCAGTACTGTTCTTGTTCCAACGGTATTGGTCCTGAGTTTGAGGGCATCTATAAATCTCGATGGCCTGAGCAGTTCGTATTCCTCAAGCCACACGTTGCCAGTTTTGTTTCTCGAGAAGTCAGGTACGCCCTGCCCCTGACTTCTCAGTTCTGCCCATTGCTTAGTATGTTCTGCTTTTAATCTCTTTCGGGCCCTTTCAATGTCTTCTACTGAGGCTGGCCAATTGATCCTCAGCGAGTTGGCCATTTTCTTAAGTTTATCATTACATTTCTCATCAATCAGGCTGGATACCGCCGGATCGATCGAGCTTTTCATTTTAATAGCACTTTTAAGGGTGCCAAGTTTGACGATGTGTTCAAATCTTGGCAGCCCCAAACCGCCCCAAGATTTGGGGGCATAGAAAAAACCAGTGGCCGTTGAAGGCGTAAGATGGAATATGGCCTTTATTTCCTGTCTGACTTCGCTGTCCAGCAATCTTAAAACGCAGTCGCTCGGCGGGTTTACGAGAAGGTTATAGATATACCGGGGAAAGATGTATTTTATGATCAATTCTAGCTTCTGGCATGGTTTGAGAGAGAGCTTTCTAACCCTCCTCACCACACTCAGCAGCTCGGGAACAATTACGCCACAGTGTATGCCCTTCCATGGCCCCATTTTGGCGCCTAGGTACCTGAAGGCCTCGTCGGGATCGATCGTTGGGATGGTGTTATTCCCAAGTTTAACTTTTGGTTCTTTAACGAACCAAGTTCGTCTTTCTGCGACTATTTGAAATATCTGACTTTTGTCCCGAGAGATGGTCATACCGAGGCCATTCAGATACTCGTTGAGCATATCCACTTGGCGCTGCGCTTCCCCGATATCAGCGCCGAGCAATACTACGTCGTCAGCGAAAGCCAGTACAGGGATCGTCCGTGAATCATTTATGTTTATCCCCCTGGTTTGATTCTCGATCAAATCCAGCAGTGGCTCCAAGCACAGATTGAATAGCAGCGGCGACAAAGGGTCGCCCTGCTTAACTCCCCTGAGGATCGTAATCTCGACCCCCATATTATTTTTAGTCTTGATCGTTGTCTTGCCCTCACTATACATACAACCAATCAAGTCGGTAATGGGGGTCGGCACTCCCTTCCTCCTCAGGCAGGGAACAATTGCCGAATGAGGCACTGTATCAAAGGCTTTTGAGATATCCACTATTGTGAATATCCCGCCTTTCTTTTTCTTACTATGATCCAAGGCAGCGCTCAACAGGTCGATGTTAATTTTACAGCCGCTCTCGGCGGTGAATCCTTTCTGCCTTGGATTCAACACAATGCCCCTTCTTATCCTCCCGTCAATAATGGAGGAGAAAATACGGCCGAGAATGGGGCCAATAGTTATTGGCCTCCAATTCTCGACCAGGCTGCTATTCTTGTTTGCTTTTGGAATTAATGTTGTTCTATTTTCCTTCCATATAGGAGGAAAATAGGAATAATAAATCAAGATGTTGTAAAGCTTAGTTAATATTATAGGCAGGCCGGGGATCAGAAGGTGTTCCTTCTGGAAACCATCCGGTCCTGCCGCAGCCTTCATTCTTATTTTGCTTAGTTTCTCCGCCACATCCTCAACAGCAATTGGCGGGAAGATTTCGCATAAGGACAGCTCGGGGGCTCTACCTCCTGGGATAGGGACTTCGACAGGTCCTGTCTGGCCCCATAGATCCTCGTAGAGTCCCTTCACTTCCTCAGCACTAGGTGGATCCCTAGCCGGTTGGAGGAAGGCCTGATCATCGTTTATAACAGCATCAGCCAACCTCTTTGGATTTTCAGTGAACAACTCCTGGCAACGTGCGAAGGAGTATCTCTTTCTAGCGTTTCTGTTCTTTCTATTGCTATTTTGGTGTGCAATCCGTTTTTTGTTTTCGTTTCTTGCCCTCTTTTTGTTTTTATTAATTTCTTGTAGAGCTCCATAGAGCGTGCATTTTATAAAATCATTTATAGCGCTCTCAAGGGCTTCCCTATTTCCCTTGAGAGAGACCCAGATAGTCATCAGTCGAGTGTGGACCCACCTTAAAACAGGTGGCACCTCGACTTGTGTCGAAATAGCGGACTCCAATTGGAGTTTCCACTCTTGATATTCTGAACCGCTGATTCCAGGCTCTTCAAAACACGCATTGCCTGGATCAACGGGATCGCACCCTCCCTCTGTCACCTGAGTTGGCTCTGTTTCCTCACCAATCAGTCTCAGCTTCTTTCGCTGATACCTGATTTGGTCGATCGTCTTGCTGGTGAGGATCTCGCTTATCATTTTATTGGGGAATTTGTGGTCCTTATAGGTCTCACAAAGTTCCCTTAATTGGGCCAACTCCTCCAACGTCCATTTTTTCTCAGGGGGGTCCGTTCCCCTTCTTTTGACGTTTCTTACGGCAGGGTGCGCATGCCGCTCGTGGGTAGACAGCCCTCTAAGCGTCCCAAAACTCATGGAGCAGGTTTCGCATCTGTGCGAGCCGCCAGCACTCTGACTCGTGCCTCTACAGTGAGGCAGGTGACATCTGGCCCCATGAAGCTTCGG
>NW_026099325.1:252500-277500 GCF_024542735.1 Bombus huntii
GACGACCCATCGATGCGACGGTCCTCGTTGTTGTCAGTCGCTTTCGCGAAGAGACGGAGTGGGCATTCGATCCCTGGGGCTGTACGAGAGTCTTAAGAAAAGACGGTAGATTATGGCAAAGTTTCGCACGCCATCGAGTTTAGGTTTTTTTTTGGTTCTCTCTTCTCTCCTCTCTCGACCGAGTTCCCATATTTGCTTTCTCTCTCAGTCTCGCCAAATATAATATTCTTTTAAGACGACGTCGGGGGCGCGGACCTTCGTGCGTCGAACACCGGCAAACGTAGCATATATCGCCTGATATGAAAAAAAAAATCGGTCACGAGGAGAACACTACGAGTATATACGTTCGATAACCGATACACGAAGCGGTGCATAAGCGGGCGGTCGCCCTCGTAAGGACGACTCACGACGCCGCGAGCACTCACGCAGGTCCGTGACCGGTTCTCTCCGCTCTTATTCGTATCCCTTCGTATACCTTCGTCCGACTCTGAAACGTTCTCTTATAATTTTTAAGAAGAACGACGGCGGGTTGTCAAGGCAAGAAGGGACAGAGAGAGACAGAGGTAGAGTTTCGTAGTCTCCCGTGAACACGATAGATTATATATCGAGCATGCGTACGACTTGCACGGTCTCTGCACGACCGCGACGAACGCCGACGAGCGTCCAACAATCGCTCGTACGTCGCGTATGTTCTCTCCGTCCGCTCTTATTCGTATCCTCGTTCTTGTACCTTCGTCCGACTCTGAAACGTTCTCTTATATAAAGAAGAACGACGGCGGGTTGTTAAGGCAAGAAGGGACAGAGAGAGACAGATACGGAGAGTAACGATACGCAACGCAAGCAGTCTTAGGTTTACGTGAGCAACCCTCAGCCAGGCGTGGTCCAGGAATTGTATCCGTGGACCGCAATGTGCGTTCGAAATGTCGATGTTCATGTGTCCTGCAGTTCACACGTTGACGCGCAATTAGCTGCGTTCTTCATCGACCCACGAGCCAAGTGATCCACCGTTCAGGGTAATCTTTTATAAATTTACAACAGTTCAATACTCAAATGTACTCTTCTCGGTTCTAGCGAAGCCGAGTTCCGTCACGTTCGACCAACGGGAATCGAACGCGCAGAAGTCGCCATAGGATTGACGACACAAAAACGTTCGAAAAAAAAGAAAACGACGAACGCGCGAAGATACGCGCGTTCGCCGGCCGGGCGTAAAGTACATTATGATATATAACAACCATCGAGATCGAAGCTCCGTTCGTCAGGAAACGACGGGGATATATACACCCGATTCTGAATCCTCTGTACAGCACACGATCTCGCGAACGAGTAAGCACGGTGGCTAGCCCATGTTATATATGTGTTTGATTCTACTCTCTCGTCCAATTATTCAAGAAACAGCGCGCGTGCATCTCTCCATCGTTCGGGTGATAGTAAAGATTCGATGGGATTCGCGCGGCCGTCCGCCTCGAGCGGTCTTTCGTCCCAATATCCAGAAGCAGAGTTTGAAAAACTCTAGCGACGGCACGGGTGTCCGACTCACGACATCGAGGTTTCGAAGCCGGCGATCCCCTCCGAACGGATGGCGACCACGCGACCGACTGAAAGCATGAAAAATCGACGAAAGATAGAACACATCTCCGTTCGGGTGGTGTTTTTTTTAAAAAAAAAAAAAAAAACAAAAATTCGATGGGACTCGCAGCCATCGTCCTCGCGCGGTCTTTCGTCCCGATATCCAGAAGCAGAGTTTGAAAAACTCTAGCGACGGCACGGGTGTCCGACTCACGACAACGAGGATAGACAGCCGGTCCCCTCCGAACGGGTTATGCGACGATAAACTCGATGAAACTTTAGTCTCGTTCAGGTAGTGTGTGTCTTGTAAATCAAAAATTCGATGGGACACGCATCCATCGTCCTCGCGCGGTCTTTCGTCCCAACATCCAGAAGCAGAGTTTGAAAAACTCTAGCGACGGCACGGGTGTCCGACTCACGACAACGAGGATAGACAGCCGGTCCCCTCTGAACGGTATATTATATATGAGATGATAGACGACAAACTGGATGAAACTTTAAGTCTCGTTCAGGTAGTGTGTAAATCAAAAATTCGATGGGACTCGCATCCGTCGTCCTCGCGCGGTCTTTCGTCCCGATATCCAGAAGCAGAGTTTGAAAAACTCTAGCGACGGCACGGGTGTCCGACTCACGACAACGAGGAAAGACAGCCGGTCCCCTCTGAACGGTATATTATATGAAACTTTAAGTCTCGTTCAGGTAGTGTGTAAGTCAAAAATTCGATGGGACTCGCATCCGTCGTCCTCGCGCGGTCTTTCGTCCCGATATCCAGAAGCAGAGTTTGAAAAACTCTAGCGACGGCACGGGTGTCCGACTCACGACAACGAGGATAGACAGCCGGTCCCCTCTGAACGGTATATAATATACATTATGCGACGGTAGACGATCAACTAGACGAAACTTTAGTCTCGTTCAGGTGGTGTAAAAAAAATTCGATGGGATACGCACGCACGGCTGTCGTCGTCCTCGAGCGGTCTTTCGTCCCAATATCCAGAAGCAGAGTTTGAAAAACTCTAGCGACGGCACGGGTGTCCGACTCACGACATCGAGGCTTCGAAGCCGGCGGCGTTCCCCTCTGAACGAACTTCGGCTAGACTAGTTACGAATCGTTGCTACACATCGTCTTCATCGTCGTCGTCGTCGACATCGACATCATCATCATCATCATCATCGGTCATCGTCGCATAGCGGGCCAACATCCACGCGATGCGTCTTCGTTCTAGGTTACCCGATCCACGAGTATGTTACACGTGGTTTCGTTATTTCGAACGAAACGACATACGAAGAGCACACGCCCTTTGGGTAGGAAGCACGTTTCGAGAACGACGAGAGTTTCGATGAAAGAGACGAGAGAAGTCGACGCAGAAGGTATCCATGGATCTTCGAAGAGAACCTTCGAAGATGTATATCGGTATCCTTTCGCTCTGCGCGACTCGCTACAAGTTCTTTCGCTCTCGTCGACTCGTTCTAGACGCTTCGTTCGATCCCAAAGAGGAGTCTTCGATATGTCCCGTTGCTAGGAGGAGAACAAACGCAACACAGACCACGAAACATAGAAGAGAATAGGCGAGCATGATCACTCCGACACGAGGCACTTTAGAGATTTTCTTATTAGTTTGCATGGACTTTTATATTTCGTTTGTACGGTTTCCACGATGCAAATACGAAATACGAGATCGTGACGGCGGGTCTTTCTGTGTACGGCCTCTCGCAGGCGCCACGACTGCATTTCTCTTTACACCTGGTTTCCATCGTAATTTTTTCGTTTGATATCGAGCCTTAACTTTTGTTGGCTCTTTCGAAGCTAGAGTTCCCTTTTATTAGAATTTCATATATATATATATATATTATATGTTATATGTTTTATTCGGAGACGGCGGGTCTTTCTGTTTACGACCTCACGCAGGCGCCTCGAATAAGTTTCATTCGCATTTCGTTTTTATACTTGTATATATATATCTCTTCATCCCGATGATCGAGAGAGAGTGCCACCTTCTCTTCGTATAATTCCGTAGCTGGAGGGTCGTCTCCTCCTTAAGAATATTTCTATTCGTGCCAACGGAGGTTGCCAAGCTCCCTGGCGTTTTCGTTTGTTAAAGTATATAGCTTGTTAATACGTCGTATATACTTTCGTCGATACAGGAGGAGTACGGCTCCTTACCGACCATTGTGATATATATTTCATAGTTTTTATATGTGTTCAAGTCAAATTCTTTTGGTATCGTATCGTTAATGATCCTTCCGCAGGTTCACCTACGGAAACCTTGTTACGACTTTTACTTCCTCTAAATGATCAAGTTTGGTCATCTTCCCGGTAACATCGGCAATGCTTATCACATTGGCCGCGCACCAGTCCGAAGACCTCACTAAATCATTCAATCGGTAGTAGCGACGGGCGGTGTGTACAAAGGGCAGGGACGTAATCAACGCGAGCTTATGACTCGCGCTTACTGGGAATTCCTCGTTCATGGGGAATAATTGCAAGCCCCAATCCCTAGCACGAAGGAGGTTCAGCGGGTTACCCGGGCCTTTCGGCCAGGGAAAACACGCTGATTCCTTCAGTGTAGCGCGCGTGCGGCCCAGAACATCTAAGGGCATCACAGACCTGTTATTGCTCAATCTCGTGCGGCTAGAAGCCGCCTGTTCCTCTAAGAAGATTTGTTTGTACGTTGGTAGTAAAAACCCACCGACCGAAGCCGGGGGCCTTCGAGATACCATAAGTTACGTCTATTTAGCAGGCTAGAGTCTCGTTCGTTATCGGAATTAACCAGACAAATCGCTCCACCAACTAAGAACGGCCATGCACCACCACCCACCGAATCAAGAAAGAGCTATCAATCTGTCAATCCTTCCGGTGTCCGGGCCTGGTGAGGTTTCCCGTGTTGAGTCAAATTAAGCCGCAGGCTCCACTCCTGGTGGTGCCCTTCCGTCAATTCCTTTAAGTTTCAGCTTTGCAACCATACTTCCCCCGGAACCCAAAAGCTTTGGTTTCCCGGAAGCTGCCCGCCGAGTCATCGGAGGAACTTCGGCGGATCGCTGGCTGGCATCGTTTATGGTTAGAACTAGGGCGGTATCTGATCGCCTTCGAACCTCTAACTTTCGTTCTTGATTAATGAAAACATTTTTGGCAAATGCTTTCGCTTCTGTCCGTCTTGCGACGATCCAAGAATTTCACCTCTAACGTCGCAATACGAATGCCCCCATCTGTCCCTATTAATCATTACCTCGGGGCTCCGAAAACCAACAAAATAGAACCGAGGTCCTATTCCATTATTCCATGCACACAGTATTCAGGCGAAGGTAGCCTGCTTTAAGCACTCTAATTTGTTCAAAGTAAACGTATCGGCCCACCTCGACACTCAGTGAAGAGCACCGCGATGGGATATTAGTTGGACCGCCCGCGAGGAGCTAAGCCCACCGATAGGACGTACCACATAATGCCAGTTAAACACCGCGAGCGGTGAACCGACACTGTGACACACAGATTCAACTACGAGCTTTTTAACCGCAACAACTTTAATATACGCTATTGGAGCTGGAATTACCGCGGCTGCTGGCACCAGACTTGCCCTCCAATTGGTCCTCGTTAAAGGATTTAAAGTGTACTCATTCCGATTACGGGGCCTCGGATGAGTCCCGTATCGTTATTTTTCGTCACTACCTCCCCGTGCCGGGAGTGGGTAATTTGCGCGCCTGCTGCCTTCCTTGGATGTGGTAGCTGTTTCTCAGGCTCCCTCTCCGGAATCGAACCCTGATTCCCCGTTACCCGTTACAACCATGGTAGGCGCAGAACCTACCATCGACAGTTGATAAGGCAGACATTTGAAAGATGCGTCGCCGGTGCTAGATGACCATGCGATCAGCACAAAGTTATTCAGAGTCACCAAAACAAACGATGGACGGACAGACGAGCCATCCGCCACCGATTGGTTTTGATCTAATAAAAGCATTCCTACCATCTCTGGTCGGAATCTGTTTGCATGTATTAGCTCTAGAATTACCACAGTTATCCAAGTAAATGTAGGTATGATCTAAGAAACCATAACTGATTTAATGAGCCATTCGCGGTTTCACCTTAATGCGGCATGTACTGAGACATGCATGGCTTAATCTTTGAGACAAGCATATGACTACTGGCAGGATCAACCAGGGATCTTATTCGTATAACAATTCTTATAAATTTCGTTTAAGTTCTCTTCGTGTCGTAGGTGGGACGTAAGCACCGTACGACGAGACTTTTCGTTCTTAAGATAGATATATTATAAAATATATCTCCTAGCGACGTTCGAGATACACCCATAGTTCAGTAATAATCTTCGAACGCCGCTCGCAGCCACTTTGTAATTCTCAACTCCACCTCCTCTCTTCTCTCTCTCTCTCTCTCTCTCATAGTCTTATATAAAATGTTTAGAATCGTACTTCTAAAGGAACATTTCCATAATGCTGTCTTCGTGTAAAAAGACTTATTAGAATATCTTAGCGGTAAAGCACGTATACGCACCTCACGCTGAACGAACAAGCGCGTATCCCAGTGCGTCGCGCTGGACATACCGTAAGAATATTCTTTCAATCGGTAGAACATTTTCGGCAGAAGACATACTACGCAAAGATAGTACGCTCCTACCGCCTCATCGGATACTTCTGCGAAAGCAGAAGTTTTTATAGAAAGCAGACGGTTATACTCTTTTGAATGAATCGATGCTCAGTTAGTACAAGCACACACGCATCTAACAATTTTTGTTAGAATACGTACACACAGGTCACCAGCTTCCCGACTCAGGGGAACCTTGCCACGATATTTGGTCATTACGTCCAGGACAGCGACCCGCGGCGCAGCAGTGTAGAGAAAAAACCAGAACGAGAACGGAGGAACAGTCGAGAAATAGCGTAAAATACACTAAGACTCGAGGAGCGGTGACTGAATTCTCAACCGAGGCCGTAGAATAGCCACGCGCTCAACGCTGTTCCGACCGAACCGTCCGGCTCGACGTCTCTCTTATAGATACGAAAGCGCCAGCCGGAAGGCCGGCGCCGGCCGGGCTAGCGGCCGCGCGCTTACGGTGCAAAACCTCCGTAGCAACGTACCGTTCGGAAGGGACGCTGGAACTTAGTCTCGCGAACGCTCGATCACTACTATACAAAGCCAATATCCAACCATCGAAATACATTACCAGACGTTTTATTAACATAATAGAAATGCATTTTTACCAAAAAATTAATTTTTTTTTTCACCGAAAAATTGCATCAGTAAACATACTCTTTTATCGAATACGGACAAAAAATAAGTTTATAATCAATTACAATACGTTAAAATAAGTAGAAATATGCAAAAAAATATATACCTTGTAACGTTAATTAACGAAAAAATTAGAAAAATATCCCAGTCGTGTCAGTTCGACGAACGCTAATTTTTTGAAAAAATCGATAAAAATGTTTAATCCCGACGTATTTAATAGAGATAGAACGATTCCCGTAAAAAAATTTATACCTTGTAACGCTTTTTAACGAATAAACTCGAAAAAACTTTTTCGCGCTCGGAATTTTTCTAAGTCCCAACGTACCGGCTCGGAATTTTTCTATGTTCCAACGACCGGTCGTGTCGGTCCAAACGTTTTTATATCCGTCTGCCGACGATATAAACGCTTAATCCCGACGTATTTTATCGAGTTATAACGATTTCTTGAAAAATATTCGTACGTTATAACGCTTTTTAACGAATTAATCGAAAAAGAGTGTTCGGTCCGAAAATTTTCTAAGTACGAACGACCGGCCGCATAGGTCCGTTTTTAAAAATCGTTCTCGGACGGAAATAAACCATTAATCCCGACGTATTTCGTCGAGTTACGTCGATTTATGCAAAAAAATTCATACCTTGTAACGCTTTTTAACGAATAAACTCGAAAAAACTTTTTCGCCCTCGGAATTTTTCTAAGTCCCAACGTACCGGCTCGGAATTTTTCTATGTTCCAACGACCGGTCGTGTCGGTCCAAACGTTTTTATATCCGTCTGCCGACGATATAAACGCTTAATCCCGACGTATTTTATCGAGTTATAACGATTTCTTGTAAAATATTCGTACGTTATAACGCTTTTTAACGAATTAATCGAAAAAGAGTGTTCGGTCCGAAAATTTTCTAAGTACGAACGACCGGCCGCATAGGTCCGTTTTTAAAAATCGTTCTCGGACGGAAATAAACCATTAATCCCGACGTATTTCGTCGAGTTACGTCGATTTATGCAAAAAAATTCATACCTTGTAACGCTTTTTAACGAATAAACTCGAAAAAACTTTTTCGCCCTCGGAATTTTTCTAAGTCCCAACGTACCGGCTCGGAATTTTTCTATGTTCCAACGACCGGTCGTGTCGGTCCAAACGTTTTTATATCCGTCTGCCGACGATATAAACGCTTAATCCCGACGTATTTTATCGAGTTATAACGATTTCTTGAAAAATATTCGTACGTTATAACGCTTTTTAACGAATTAATCGAAAAAGAGTGTTCGGTCCGAAAATTTTCTAAGTACGAACGACCGGCCGCATAGGTCCGTTTTTAAAAATCGTTCTCGGACGGAAATAAACCATTAATCCCGACGTATTTCGTCGAGTTACGTCGATTTATGCAAAAAAATTCATACCTTGTAACGCTTTTTAACGAATAAACTCGAAAAAACTTTTTCGCCCTCGGAATTTTTCTAAGTCCCAACGTACCGGCTCGGAATTTTTCTATGTTCCAACGACCGGTCGTGTCGGTCCAAACGTTTTTATATCCGTCTGCCGACGATATAAACGCTTAATCCCGACGTATTTTATCGAGTTATAACGATTTCTTGAAAAATATTCGTACGTTATAACGCTTTTTAACGAATTAATCGAAAAAGAGTGTTCGGTCCGAAAATTTTCTAAGTACGAACGACCGGCCGCATAGGTCCGTTTTTAAAAATCGTTCTCGGACGGAAATAAACCATTAATCCCGACGTATTTCGTCGAGTTACGTCGATTTATGCAAAAAAATTCATACCTTGTAACGCTTTTTAACGAATAAACTCGAAAAAACTTTTTCGCGCTCGGAATTTTTCTAAGTCCCAACGTACCGGCTCGGAATTTTTCTATGTTCCAACGACCGGTCGTGTCGGTCCAAACGTTTTTATATCCGTCTGCCGACGATATAAACGCTTAATCCCGACGTATTTTATCGAGTTATAACGATTTCTTGAAAAATATTCGTACGTTATAACGCTTTTTAACGAATTAATCGAAAAAGAGTGTTCGGTCCGAAAATTTTCTAAGTACGAACGACCGGCCGCATAGGTCCGTTTTTAAAAATCGTTCTCGGACGGAAATAAACCATTAATCCCGACGTATTTCGTCGAGTTACGTCGATTTATGCAAAAAAATTCATACCTTGTAACGCTTTTTAACGAATAAACTCGAAAAAACTTTTTCGCCCTCGGAATTTTTCTAAGTCCCAACGTACCGGCTCGGAATTTTTCTATGTTCCAACGACCGGTCGTGTCGGTCCAAACGTTTTTATATCCGTCTGCCGACGATATAAACGCTTAATCCCGACGTATTTTATCGAGTTATAACGATTTCTTGAAAAATATTCGTACGTTATAACGCTTTTTAACGAATTAATCGAAAAAGAGTGTTCGGTCCGAAAATTTTCTAAGTACGAACGACCGGCCGCATAGGTCCGTTTTTAAAAATCGTTCTCGGACGGAAATAAACCATTAATCCCGACGTATTTCGTCGAGTTACGTCGATTTATGCAAAAAAATTCATACCTTGTAACGCTTTTTAACGAATAAACTCGAAAAAACTTTTTCGCCCTCGGAATTTTTCTAAGTCCCAACGTACCGGCTCGGAATTTTTCTATGTTCCAACGACCGGTCGTGTCGGTCCAAACGTTTTTATATCCGTCTGCCGACGATATAAACGCTTAATCCCGACGTATTTTATCGAGTTATAACGATTTCTTGTAAAATATTCGTACGTTATAACGCTTTTTAACGAATTAATCGAAAAAGAGTGTTCGGTCCGAAAATTTTCTAAGTACGAACGACCGGCCGCATAGGTCCGTTTTTAAAAATCGTTCTCGGACGGAAATAAACCATTAATCCCGACGTATTTCGTCGAGTTACGTCGATTTATGCAAAAAAATTCATACCTTGTAACGCTTTTTAACGAATAAACTCGAAAAAACTTTTTCGCCCTCGGAATTTTTCTAAGTCCCAACGTACCGGCTCGGAATTTTTCTATGTTCCAACGACCGGTCGTGTCGGTCCAAACGTTTTTATATCCGTCTGCCGACGATATAAACGCTTAATCCCGACGTATTTTATCGAGTTATAACGATTTCTTGAAAAATATTCGTACGTTATAACGCTTTTTAACGAATTAATCGAAAAAGAGTGTTCGGTCCGAAAATTTTCTAAGTACGAACGACCGGCCGCATAGGTCCGTTTTTAAAAATCGTTCTCGGACGGAAATAAACCATTAATCCCGACGTATTTCGTCGAGTTACGTCGATTTATGCAAAAAAATTCATACCTTGTAACGCTTTTTAACGAATAAACTCGAAAAAACTTTTTCGCCCTCGGAATTTTTCTAAGTCCCAACGTACCGGCTCGGAATTTTTCTATGTTCCAACGACCGGTCGTGTCGGTCCAAACGTTTTTATATCCGTCTGCCGACGATATAAACGCTTAATCCCGACGTATTTTATCGAGTTATAACGATTTCTTGAAAAATATTCGTACGTTATAACGCTTTTTAACGAATTAATCGAAAAAGAGTGTTCGGTCCGAAAATTTTCTAAGTACGAACGACCGGCCGCATAGGTCCGTTTTTAAAAATCGTTCTCGGACGGAAATAAACCATTAATCCCGACGTATTTCGTCGAGTTACGTCGATTTATGCAAAAAAATTCATACCTTGTAACGCTTTTTAACGAATAAACTCGAAAAAACTTTTTCGCGCTCGGAATTTTTCTAAGTCCCAACGTACCGGCTCGGAATTTTTCTATGTTCCAACGACCGGTCGTGTCGGTCCAAACGTTTTTATATCCGTCTGCCGACGATATAAACGCTTAATCCCGACGTATTTTATCGAGTTATAACGATTTCTTGAAAAATATTCGTACGTTATAACGCTTTTTAACGAATTAATCGAAAAAGAGTGTTCGGTCCGAAAATTTTCTAAGTACGAACGACCGGCCGCATAGGTCCGTTTTTAAAAATCGTTCTCGGACGGAAATAAACCATTAATCCCGACGTATTTCGTCGAGTTACGTCGATTTATGCAAAAAAATTCATACCTTGTAACGCTTTTTAACGAATAAACTCGAAAAAACTTTTTCGCCCTCGGAATTTTTCTAAGTCCCAACGTACCGGCTCGGAATTTTTCTATGTTCCAACGACCGGTCGTGTCGCTCCAAACGTTTTTATATCCGTCTGCCGACGATATAAACGCTTAATCCCGACGTATTTTATCGAGTTATAACGATTTCTTGTAAAATATTCGTACGTTATAACGCTTTTTAACGAATTAATCGAAAAAGAGTGTTCGGTCCGAAAATTTTCTAAGTACGAACGACCGGCCGCATAGGTCCGTTTTTAAAAATCGTTCTCGGACGGAAATAAACCATTAATCCCGACGTATTTCGTCGAGTTACGTCGATTTATGCAAAAAAATTCATACCTTGTAACGCTTTTTAACGAATAAACTCGAAAAAACTTTTTCGCCCTCGGAATTTTTCTAAGTCCCAACGTACCGGCTCGGAATTTTTCTATGTTCCAACGACCGGTCGTGTCGGTCCAAACGTTTTTATATCCGTCTGCCGACGATATAAACGCTTAATCCCGACGTATTTTATCGAGTTATAACGATTTCTTGAAAAATATTCGTACGTTATAACGCTTTTTAACGAATTAATCGAAAAAGAGTGTTCGGTCCGAAAATTTTCTAAGTACGAACGACCGGCCGCATAGGTCCGTTTTTAAAAATCGTTCTCGGACGGAAATAAACCATTAATCCCGACGTATTTCGTCGAGTTACGTCGATTTATGCAAAAAAATTCATACCTTGTAACGCTTTTTAACGAATAAACTCGAAAAAACTTTTTCGCCCTCGGAATTTTTCTAAGTCCCAACGTACCGGCTCGGAATTTTTCTATGTTCCAACGACCGGTCGTGTCGGTCCAAACGTTTTTATATCCGTCTGCCGACGATATAAACGCTTAATCCCGACGTATTTTATCGAGTTATAACGATTTCTTGTAAAATATTCGTACGTTATAACGCTTTTTAACGAATTAATCGAAAAAGAGTGTTCGGTCCGAAAATTTTCTAAGTACGAACGACCGGCCGCATAGGTCCGTTTTTAAAAATCGTTCTCGGACGGAAATAAACCATTAATCCCGACGTATTTCGTCGAGTTACGTCGATTTATGCAAAAAAATTCATACCTTGTAACGCTTTTTAACGAATAAACTCGAAAAAACTTTTTCGCCCTCGGAATTTTTCTAAGTCCCAACGTACCGGCTCGGAATTTTTCTATGTTCCAACGACCGGTCGTGTCGGTCCAAACGTTTTTATATCCGTCTGCCGACGATATAAACGCTTAATCCCGACGTATTTTATCGAGTTATAACGATTTCTTGTAAAATATTCGTACGTTATAACGCTTTTTAACGAATTAATCGAAAAAGAGTGTTCGGTCCGAAAATTTTCTAAGTACGAACGACCGGCCGCATAGGTCCGTTTTTAAAAATCGTTCTCGGACGGAAATAAACCATTAATCCCGACGTATTTCGTCGAGTTACGTCGATTTATGCAAAAAAATTCATACCTTGTAACGCTTTTTAACGAATAAACTCGAAAAAACTTTTTCGCCCTCGGAATTTTTCTAAGTCCCAACGTACCGGCTCGGAATTTTTCTATGTTCCAACGACCGGTCGTGTCGGTCCAAACGTTTTTATATCCGTCTGCCGACGATATAAACGCTTAATCCCGACGTATTTTATCGAGTTATAACGATTTCTTGAAAAATATTCGTACGTTATAACGCTTTTTAACGAATTAATCGAAAAAGAGTGTTCGGTCCGAAAATTTTCTAAGTACGAACGACCGGCCGCATAGGTCCGTTTTTAAAAATCGTTCTCGGACGGAAATAAACCATTAATCCCGACGTATTTCGTCGAGTTACGTCGATTTATGCAAAAAAATTCATACCTTGTAACGCTTTTTAACGAATAAACTCGAAAAAACTTTTTCGCCCTCGGAATTTTTCTAAGTCCCAACGTACCGGCTCGGAATTTTTCTATGTTCCAACGACCGGTCGTGTCGGTCCAAACGTTTTTATATCCGTCTGCCGACGATATAAACGCTTAATCCCGACGTATTTTATCGAGTTATAACGATTTCTTGTAAAATATTCGTACGTTATAACGCTTTTTAACGAATTAATCGAAAAAGAGTGTTCGGTCCGAAAATTTTCTAAGTACGAACGACCGGCCGCATAGGTCCGTTTTTAAAAATCGTTCTCGGACGGAAATAAACCATTAATCCCGACGTATTTCGTCGAGTTACGTCGATTTATGCAAAAAAATTCATACCTTGTAACGCTTTTTAACGAATAAACTCGAAAAAACTTTTTCGCCCTCGGAATTTTTCTAAGTCCCAACGTACCGGCTCGGAATTTTTCTATGTTCCAACGACCGGTCGTGTCGGTCCAAACGTTTTTATATCCGTCTGCCGACGATATAAACGCTTAATCCCGACGTATTTTATCGAGTTATAACGATTTCTTGAAAAATATTCGTACGTTATAACGCTTTTTAACGAATTAATCGAAAAAGAGTGTTCGGTCCGAAAATTTTCTAAGTACGAACGACCGGCCGCATAGGTCCGTTTTTAAAAATCGTTCTCGGACGGAAATAAACCATTAATCCCGACGTATTTCGTCGAGTTACGTCGATTTATGCAAAAAAATTCATACCTTGTAACGCTTTTTAACGAATAAACTCGAAAAAACTTTTTCGCCCTCGGAATTTTTCTAAGTCCCAACGTACCGGCTCGGAATTTTTCTATGTTCCAACGACCGGTCGTGTCGGTCCAAACGTTTTTATATCCGTCTGCCGACGATATAAACGCTTAATCCCGACGTATTTTATCGAGTTATAACGATTTCTTGAAAAATATTCGTACGTTATAACGCTTTTTAACGAATTAATCGAAAAAGAGTGTTCGGTCCGAAAATTTTCTAAGTACGAACGACCGGCCGCATAGGTCCGTTTTTAAAAATCGTTCTCGGACGGAAATAAACCATTAATCCCGACGTATTTCGTCGAGTTACGTCGATTTATGCAAAAAAATTCATACCTTGTAACGCTTTTTAACGAATAAACTCGAAAAAACTTTTTCGCCCTCGGAATTTTTCTAAGTCCCAACGTACCGGCTCGGAATTTTTCTATGTTCCAACGACCGGTCGTGTCGGTCCAAACGTTTTTATATCCGTCTGCCGACGATATAAACGCTTAATCCCGACGTATTTTATCGAGTTATAACGATTTCTTGTAAAATATTCGTACGTTATAACGCTTTTTAACGAATTAATCGAAAAAGAGTGTTCGGTCCGAAAATTTTCTAAGTACGAACGACCGGCCGCATAGATCCGTTTTTAAAAATCGTTCTCGGACGGAAATAAACCATTAATCCCGACGTATTTCGTCGAGTTACGTCGATTTATGCAAAAAAATTCATACCTTGTAACGCTTTTTAACGAATAAACTCGAAAAAACTTTTTCGCCCTCGGAATTTTTCTAAGTCCCAACGTACCGGCTCGGAATTTTTCTATGTTCCAACGACCGGTCGTGTCGGTCCAAACGTTTTTATATCCGTCTGCCGACGATATAAACGCTTAATCCCGACGTATTTTATCGAGTTATAACGATTTCTTGTAAAATATTCGTACGTTATAACGCTTTTTAACGAATTAATCGAAAAAGAGTGTTCGGTCCGAAAATTTTCTAAGTACGAACGACCGGCCGCATAGGTCCGTTTTTAAAAATCGTTCTCGGACGGAAATAAACCATTAATCCCGACGTATTTCGTCGAGTTACGTCGATTTATGCAAAAAAATTCATACCTTGTAACGCTTTTTAACGAATAAACTCGAAAAAACTTTTTCGCCCTCGGAATTTTTCTAAGTCCCAACGTACCGGCTCGGAATTTTTCTATGTTCCAACGACCGGTCGTGTCGGTCCAAACGTTTTTATATCCGTCTGCCGACGATATAAACGCTTAATCCCGACGTATTTTATCGAGTTATAACGATTTCTTGAAAAATATTCGTACGTTATAACGCTTTTTAACGAATTAATCGAAAAAGAGTGTTCGGTCCGAAAATTTTCTAAGTACGAACGACCGGCCGCATAGGTCCGTTTTTAAAAATCGTTCTCGGACGGAAATAAACCATTAATCCCGACGTATTTCGTCGAGTTACGTCGATTTATGCAAAAAAATTCATACCTTGTAACGCTTTTTAACGAATAAACTCGAAAAAACTTTTTCGCGCTCGGAATTTTTCTAAGTCCCAACGTACCGGCTCGGAATTTTTCTATGTTCCAACGACCGGTCGTGTCGGTCCAAACGTTTTTATATCCGTCTGCCGACGATATAAACGCTTAATCCCGACGTATTTTATCGAGTTATAACGATTTCTTGAAAAATATTCGTACGTTATAACGCTTTTTAACGAATTAATCGAAAAAGAGTGTTCGGTCCGAAAATTTTCTAAGTACGAACGACCGGCCGCATAGGTCCGTTTTTAAAAATCGTTCTCGGACGGAAATAAACCATTAATCCCGACGTATTTCGTCGAGTTACGTCGATTTATGCAAAAAAATTCATACCTTGTAACGCTTTTTAACGAATAAACTCGAAAAAACTTTTTCGCCCTCGGAATTTTTCTAAGTCCCAACGTACCGGCTCGGAATTTTTCTATGTTCCAACGACCGGTCGTGTCGGTCCAAACGTTTTTATATCCGTCTGCCGACGATATAAACGCTTAATCCCGACGTATTTTATCGAGTTATAACGATTTCTTGTAAAATATTCGTACGTTATAACGCTTTTTAACGAATTAATCGAAAAAGAGTGTTCGGTCCGAAAATTTTCTAAGTACGAACGACCGGCCGCATAGATCCGTTTTTAAAAATCGTTCTCGGACGGAAATAAACCATTAATCCCGACGTATTTCGTCGAGTTACGTCGATTTATGCAAAAAAATTCATACCTTGTAACGCTTTTTAACGAATAAACTCGAAAAAACTTTTTCGCCCTCGGAATTTTTCTAAGTCCCAACGTACCGGCTCGGAATTTTTCTATGTTCCAACGACCGGTCGTGTCGGTCCAAACGTTTTTATATCCGTCTGCCGACGATATAAACGCTTAATCCCGACGTATTTTATCGAGTTATAACGATTTCTTGTAAAATATTCGTACGTTATAACGCTTTTTAACGAATTAATCGAAAAAGAGTGTTCGGTCCGAAAATTTTCTAAGTACGAACGACCGGCCGCATAGGTCCGTTTTTAAAAATCGTTCTCGGACGGAAATAAACCATTAATCCCGACGTATTTCGTCGAGTTACGTCGATTTATGCAAAAAAATTCATACCTTGTAACGCTTTTTAACGAATAAACTCGAAAAAACTTTTTCGCCCTCGGAATTTTTCTAAGTCCCAACGTACCGGCTCGGAATTTTTCTATGTTCCAACGACCGGTCGTGTCGGTCCAAACGTTTTTATATCCGTCTGCCGACGATATAAACGCTTAATCCCGACGTATTTTATCGAGTTATAACGATTTCTTGAAAAATATTCGTACGTTATAACGCTTTTTAACGAATTAATCGAAAAAGAGTGTTCGGTCCGAAAATTTTCTAAGTACGAACGACCGGCCGCATAGGTCCGTTTTTAAAAATCGTTCTCGGACGGAAATAAACCATTAATCCCGACGTATTTCGTCGAGTTACGTCGATTTATGCAAAAAAATTCATACCTTGTAACGCTTTTTAACGAATAAACTCGAAAAAACTTTTTCGCGCTCGGAATTTTTCTAAGTCCCAACGTACCGGCTCGGAATTTTTCTATGTTCCAACGACCGGTCGTGTCGGTCCAAACGTTTTTATATCCGTCTGCCGACGATATAAACGCTTAATCCCGACGTATTTTATCGAGTTATAACGATTTCTTGAAAAATATTCGTACGTTATAACGCTTTTTAACGAATTAATCGAAAAAGAGTGTTCGGTCCGAAAATTTTCTAAGTACGAACGACCGGCCGCATAGGTCCGTTTTTAAAAATCGTTCTCGGACGGAAATAAACCATTAATCCCGACGTATTTCGTCGAGTTACGTCGATTTATGCAAAAAAATTCATACCTTGTAACGCTTTTTAACGAATAAACTCGAAAAAACTTTTTCGCCCTCGGAATTTTTCTAAGTCCCAACGTACCGGCTCGGAATTTTTCTATGTTCCAACGACCGGTCGTGTCGGTCCAAACGTTTTTATATCCGTCTGCCGACGATATAAACGCTTAATCCCGACGTATTTTATCGAGTTATAACGATTTCTTGTAAAATATTCGTACGTTATAACGCTTTTTAACGAATTAATCGAAAAAGAGTGTTCGGTCCGAAAATTTTCTAAGTACGAACGACCGGCCGCATAGGTCCGTTTTTAAAAATCGTTCTCGGACGGAAATAAACCATTAATCCCGACGTATTTCGTCGAGTTACGTCGATTTATGCAAAAAAATTCATACCTTGTAACGCTTTTTAACGAATAAACTCGAAAAAACTTTTTCGCCCTCGGAATTTTTCTAAGTCCCAACGTACCGGCTCGGAATTTTTCTATGTTCCAACGACCGGTCGTGTCGGTCCAAACGTTTTTATATCCGTCTGCCGACGATATAAACGCTTAATCCCGACGTATTTTATCGAGTTATAACGATTTCTTGTAAAATATTCGTACGTTATAACGCTTTTTAACGAATTAATCGAAAAAGAGTGTTCGGTCCGAAAATTTTCTAAGTACGAACGACCGGCCGCATAGGTCCGTTTTTAAAAATCGTTCTCGGACGGAAATAAACCATTAATCCCGACGTATTTCGTCGAGTTACGTCGATTTATGCAAAAAAATTCATACCTTGTAACGCTTTTTAACGAATAAACTCGAAAAAACTTTTTCGCCCTCGGAATTTTTCTAAGTCCCAACGTACCGGCTCGGAATTTTTCTATGTTCCAACGACCGGTCGTGTCGGTCCAAACGTTTTTATATCCGTCTGCCGACGATATAAACGCTTAATCCCGACGTATTTTATCGAGTTATAACGATTTCTTGAAAAATATTCGTACGTTATAACGCTTTTTAACGAATTAATCGAAAAAGAGTGTTCGGTCCGAAAATTTTCTAAGTACGAACGACCGGCCGCATAGGTCCGTTTTTAAAAATCGTTCTCGGACGGAAATAAACCATTAATCCCGACGTATTTCGTCGAGTTACGTCGATTTATGCAAAAAAATTCATACCTTGTAACGCTTTTTAACGAATAAACTCGAAAAAACTTTTTCGCCCTCGGAATTTTTCTAAGTCCCAACGTACCGGCTCGGAATTTTTCTATGTTCCAACGACCGGTCGTGTCGGTCCAAACGTTTTTATATCCGTCTGCCGACGATATAAACGCTTAATCCCGACGTATTTTATCGAGTTATAACGATTTCTTGTAAAATATTCGTACGTTATAACGCTTTTTAACGAATTAATCGAAAAAGAGTGTTCGGTCCGAAAATTTTCTAAGTACGAACGACCGGCCGCATAGGTCCGTTTTTAAAAATCGTTCTCGGACGGAAATAAACCATTAATCCCGACGTATTTCGTCGAGTTACGTCGATTTATGCAAAAAAATTCATACCTTGTAACGCTTTTTAACGAATAAACTCGAAAAAACTTTTTCGCCCTCGGAATTTTTCTAAGTCCCAACGTACCGGCTCGGAATTTTTCTATGTTCCAACGACCGGTCGTGTCGGTCCAAACGTTTTTATATCCGTCTGCCGACGATATAAACGCTTAATCCCGACGTATTTTATCGAGTTATAACGATTTCTTGTAAAATATTCGTACGTTATAACGCTTTTTAACGAATTAATCGAAAAAGAGTGTTCGGTCCGAAAATTTTCTAAGTACGAACGACCGGCCGCATAGGTCCGTTTTTAAAAATCGTTCTCGGACGGAAATAAACCATTAATCCCGACGTATTTCGTCGAGTTACGTCGATTTATGCAAAAAAATTCATACCTTGTAACGCTTTTTAACGAATAAACTCGAAAAAACTTTTTCGCCCTCGGAATTTTTCTAAGTCCCAACGTACCGGCTCGGAATTTTTCTATGTTCCAACGACCGGTCGTGTCGGTCCAAACGTTTTTATATCCGTCTGCCGACGATATAAACGCTTAATCCCGACGTATTTTATCGAGTTATAACGATTTCTTGAAAAATATTCGTACGTTATAACGCTTTTTAACGAATTAATCGAAAAAGAGTGTTCGGTCCGAAAATTTTCTAAGTACGAACGACCGGCCGCATAGGTCCGTTTTTAAAAATCGTTCTCGGACGGAAATAAACCATTAATCCCGACGTATTTCGTCGAGTTACGTCGATTTATGCAAAAAAATTCATACCTTGTAACGCTTTTTAACGAATAAACTCGAAAAAACTTTTTCGCGCTCGGAATTTTTCTAAGTCCCAACGTACCGGCTCGGAATTTTTCTATGTTCCAACGACCGGTCGTGTCGGTCCAAACGTTTTTATATCCGTCTGCCGACGATATAAACGCTTAATCCCGACGTATTTTATCGAGTTATAACGATTTCTTGAAAAATATTCGTACGTTATAACACTTTTTAACGAGTTATTTGGAGGGGATCTTTCGGCCTTTTCGTAGCGGTGCGAAAAAATTCTAAGTTCCAACGTCCCGGTCACGTTGGTCCGGAGGATGAAATTTTTTAAAAAAATAAAGTGAAATCGCTACTTTCGACTAGATTTCGTCGAAACGTAACGATTTCACGCAAAATTTCGATACGTTATAACGCTTTTTAGCGAGTTATTTCGAGTTGAACTTTCGGTACTTTCGTAACGGGGCGAAAAAATTCTAAGTTCCAACGTCCCGGTCACGTTGGTCCGGAGGACGAAATTTTTTAAAAAAATAAAGTGAAATCGTTACGTTCGACTAGATTTCGTCGATACGTAACGATTTCACGCAAAATTTCGATACGTTATAACGCTTTTTGGCGAGTTATTTCGAGTTGAACTTTCGGTACTTTCGTAACGGGGCGAAAAAATTCTAAGTTCCAACGTCCCGGTCACGTTGGTCCGGAGGACGAAATTTTTTAAAAAAATAAAGTGAAATCGCTACTTTCGACTAGATTTCGTCGAAACGTAACGATTTCATACAAAATTTCGATACGTTATAACGCTTTTTGGCGAGTTATTTCGAGTTGAACTTTCGGTACTTTCGTAACGGGGCGAAAAAATTCTAAGTTCCAACGTCCCGGTCACGTTGGTCCGGAGGACGAAATTTTTTAAAAAAATAAAGTGAAATCGTTACGTTCTACTAGATTTCGTCGATACGTAACGATTTCACGCAAAATTTCGATACGTTATAACGCTTTTTGGCGAGTTATTTCGAGTTGAACTTTCGGTACTTTCGTAACGGTGCGAAAAAATTCTAAGTTCCAACGTCCCGGTCACGTTGGTCCGGAGGACGAAATTTTTTAAAAAAATAAAGTGAAATCGCTACTTTCGACTAGATTTCGTCGAAACGTAACGATTTCACGCAAAATTTCGATACGTTATAACGCTTTTTAGCGAGTTATTTCGAATTGAACTTTCGGTACTTTCGTAACGGGGCGAAAAAATTCTAAGTTCCAACGTCCCGGTCACGTTGGTCCGGAGGACGAAATTTTTTAAAAAAATAAAGTGAAATCGCTACTTTCGACTAGATTTCGTCGATACGTAACGATTTCACGCAAAATTTCGATACGTTATAACGCTTTTTGGCGAGTTATTTCGAGTTGAACTTTCGGTACTTTCGTAACGGTGCGAAAAAATTCTAAGTTCCAACGTCCCGGTCACGTTGGTCCGGAGGACGAAATTTTTTAAAAAAATAAAGTGAAATCGCTACTTTCGACTAGATTTCGTCGATACGTAACGATTTCACGCAAAATTTCGATACGTTATAACGCTTTTTGGCGAGTTATTTCGAGTTGAACTTTCGGTACTTTCGTAACGGTGCGAAAAAATTCTAAGTTCCAACGTCCCGGTCACGTTGGTCCGGAGGACGAAATTTTTTAAAAAAATAAAGTGAAATCGCTACTTTCGACTAGATTTCGTCGAAACGTAACGATTTCACGCAAAATTTCGATACGTTATAACGCTTTTTAGCGAGTTATTTCGAATTGAACTTTCGGTACTTTCGTAACGGGGCGAAAAAATTCTAAGTTCCAACGTCCCGGTCACGTTGGTCCGGAGGACGAAATTTTTTAAAAAAATAAAGTGAAATCGCTACTTTCGACTAGATTTCGTCGATACGTAACGATTTCACGCAAAATTTCGATACGTTATAACGCTTTTTGGCGAGTTATTTCGAGTTGAACTTTCGGTACTTTCGTAACGGTGCGAAAAAATTCTAAGTTCCAACGTCCCGGTCACGTTGGTCCGGAGGACGAAATTTTTTAAAAAAATAAAGTGAAATCGCTACTTTCGACTAGATTTCGTCGATACGTAACGATTTCACGCAAAATTTCGATACGTTATAACGCTTTTTGGCGAGTTATTTCGAGTTGAACTTTCGGTACTTTCGTAACGGTGCGAAAAAATTCTAAGTTCCAACGTCCCGGTCACGTTGGTCCGGAGGACGAAATTTTTTAAAAAAATAAAGTGAAATCGCTACTTTCGACTAGATTTCGTCGAAACGTAACGATTTCACGCAAAATTTCGATACGTTATAACGCTTTTTAGCGAGTTATTTCGAATTGAACTTTCGGTACTTTCGTAACGGGGCGAAAAAATTCTAAGTTCCAACGTCCCGGTCACGTTGGTCCGGAGGACGAAATTTTTTAAAAAAATAAAGTGAAATCGCTACTTTCGACTAGATTTCGTCGATACGTAACGATTTCACGCAAAATTTCGATACGTTATAACGCTTTTTGGCGAGTTATTTCGAGTTGAACTTTCGGTACTTTCGTAACGGTGCGAAAAAATTCTAAGTTCCAACGTCCCGGTCACGTTGGTCCGGAGGACGAAATTTTTTAAAAAAATAAAGTGAAATCGCTACTTTCGACTAGATTTCGTCGATACGTAACGATTTCACGCAAAATTTCGATACGTTATAACGCTTTTTGGCGAGTTATTTCGAGTTGAACTTTCGGTACTTTCGTAACGGTGCGAAAAAATTCTAAGTTCCAACGTCCCGGTCACGTTGGTCCGGAGGACGAAATTTTTTAAAAAAATAAAGTGAAATCGCTACTTTCGACTAGATTTCGTCGAAACGTAACGATTTCACGCAAAATTTCGATACGTTATAACGCTTTTTAGCGAGTTATTTCGAATTGAACTTTCGGTACTTTCGTAACGGGGCGAAAAAATTCTAAGTTCCAACGTCCCGGTCACGTTGGTCCGGAGGACGAAATTTTTTAAAAAAATAAAGTGAAATCGCTACTTTCGACTAGATTTCGTCGATACGTAACGATTTCACGCAAAATTTCGATACGTTATAACGCTTTTTGGCGAGTTATTTCGAGTTGAACTTTCGGTACTTTCGTAACGGTGCGAAAAAATTCTAAGTTCCAACGTCCCGGTCACGTTGGTCCGGAGGACGAAATTTTTTAAAAAAATAAAGTGAAATCGCTACTTTCGACTAGATTTCGTCGAAACGTAACGATTTCACGCAAAATTTCGATACGTTATAACGCTTTTTAGCGAGTTATTTCGAATTGAACTTTCGGTACTTTCGTAACGGGGCGAAAAAATTCTAAGTTCCAACGTCCCGGTCACGTTGGTCCGGAGGACGAAATTTTTTAAAAAAATAAAGTGAAATCGCTACTTTCGACTAGATTTCGTCGATACGTAACGATTTCACGCAAAATTTCGATACGTTATAACGCTTTTTGGCGAGTTATTTCGAGTTGAACTTTCGGTACTTTCGTAACGGTGCGAAAAAATTCTAAGTTCCAACGTCCCGGTCACGTTGGTCCGGAGGACGAAATTTTTTAAAAAAATAAAGTGAAATCGCTACTTTCGACTAGATTTCGTCGATACGTAACGATTTCACGCAAAATTTCGATACGTTATAACGCTTTTTGGCGAGTTATTTCGAGTTGAACTTTCGGTACTTTCGTAACGGTGCGAAAAAATTCTAAGTTCCAACGTCCCGGTCACGTTGGTCCGGAGGACGAAATTTTTTAAAAAAATAAAGTGAAATCGCTACTTTCGACTAGATTTCGTCGAAACGTAACGATTTCACGCAAAATTTCGATACGTTATAACGCTTTTTAGCGAGTTATTTCGAATTGAACTTTCGGTACTTTCGTAACGGGGCGAAAAAATTCTAAGTTCCAACGTCCCGGTCACGTTGGTCCGGAGGACGAAATTTTTTAAAAAAATAAAGTGAAATCGCTACTTTCGACTAGATTTCGTCGATACGTAACGATTTCACGCAAAATTTCGATACGTTATAACGCTTTTTGGCGAGTTATTTCGAGTTGAACTTTCGGTACTTTCGTAACGGTGCGAAAAAATTCTAAGTTCCAACGTCCCGGTCACGTTGGTCCGGAGGACGAAATTTTTTAAAAAAATAAAGTGAAATCGCTACTTTCGACTAGATTTCGTCGATACGTAACGATTTCACGCAAAATTTCGATACGTTATAACGCTTTTTGGCGAGTTATTTCGAGTTGAACTTTCGGTACTTTCGTAACGGTGCGAAAAAATTCTAAGTTCCAACGTCCCGGTCACGTTGGTCCGGAGGACGAAATTTTTTAAAAAAATAAAGTGAAATCGCTACTTTCGACTAGATTTCGTCGAAACGTAACGATTTCACGCAAAATTTCGATACGTTATAACGCTTTTTAGCGAGTTATTTCGAATTGAACTTTCGGTACTTTCGTAACGGGGCGAAAAAATTCTAAGTTCCAACGTCCCGGTCACGTTGGTCCGGAGGACGAAATTTTTTAAAAAAATAAAGTGAAATCGCTACTTTCGACTAGATTTCGTCGATACGTAACGATTTCACGCAAAATTTCGATACGTTATAACGCTTTTTGGCGAGTTATTTCGAGTTGAACTTTCGGTACTTTCGTAACGGTGCGAAAAAATTCTAAGTTCCAACGTCCCGGTCACGTTGGTCCGGAGGACGAAATTTTTTAAAAAAATAAAGTGAAATCGCTACTTTCGACTAGATTTCGTCGATACGTAACGATTTCACGCAAAATTTCGATACGTTATAACGCTTTTTGGCGAGTTATTTCGAGTTGAACTTTCGGTACTTTCGTAACGGTGCGAAAAAATTCTAAGTTCCAACGTCCCGGTCACGTTGGTCCGGAGGACGAAATTTTTTAAAAAAATAAAGTGAAATCGCTACTTTCGACTAGATTTCGTCGATACGTAACGATTTCACTGATAATTTCGATGCGTTATAACGCTTTTTCTCGAGTTATTTCGACTCGAACGTTCGAACAGTGGCGAATATTTCAAAGTCCCTGCGACGCAACGATACGCTCTTACGCGTTGCTCGCTCGCTCCGCTCGCTCGAAAAAAAATAGCCCAACCCAAAACCAATCCCTTTCGCGTTCGTTCTTCGATTTCATCGAAATCTTCGTTCGAACGCTTGGGATCGGTTTTGGGTTGGGCTATATTCGTCCGAGCGAGCGCAGCGAGCGAGCATTTGTCGCGATTATTTTCCTCGTTTTCGTCTCTCTCGTGAAACGGGAAAAAACGTGGAAAACGGGAAAAAACGGGAAAAAACGCGAAGAAACGGGAAAAAACGCGAAAAAACGTTTAAAAATATTTGAAAAAGCGCGCGCGCGCGCGCGCAAGACGAGCTGCGCAGAACGGCGTACCTTAAGAGAGTGTTACCTACTCCGGCGCATACCCGCTGATTCGGAGGTGCGCGCGCAGCGGTAGCACGAGCGGCTAAGTCCAGCGGCGTATTGCTTTTTACTGGCACGCGACAAAGTTGCAGCGGCGTATCGCTTTCTATTCGTGCGTCTCGTTGTTTGATTTAAAGGAAAAAAAAAATCGCTACGCACGACCATCGGCCGTACGTAGCGAAATTATTTTTTTTAACCGCAGGAGACAAAGTCACAGCGGCGTA
>NW_026099325.1:282500-287500 GCF_024542735.1 Bombus huntii
ATAGACTCGCAAAAGCGAATCCTCCCTGCGGGAAGTAGATAGGGACAGAGGGAATCTCGTTAATCCATTCATGCGCGTCACTAATTAGATGACGAGGCATTTGGCTATAATCTGTGGTCCTCGATACGAGGACCATACTTCCGAGGTTTATCCCCCTCGTAGGGACATAAAATATAATATATTTGCTATGTAACCCGAAGGTTACAGCAAATTTGATTTATTGCTTGGACGTAATGAGTTAATAAATAATTGGTGTATAATAAATAAATAAATAAATAAATAAATAGATAAATAATGTTAAAAGCTGGGTCTACTTTTTACGTGTCTAGAAATATGTTGCACATTTCTATGGAGCTTCTTAGGACATTCATAACAAGCGTCTTTATTGTTTTATTTCCAATACCCAATCGCTTGAGGTTATACTCCGTGGAAGGCGTAATAGTGCCACGGCTGCCCAAGACCACCGGTATTACTTCGCCCTTGCCGACATTAAATCTTGCCTTCAGGTGTTCGAGGCACGGTTGATACTTGTTGACCTTTTCTTTTTCCGCTCGCGAAAGGTAATCCTTATTCTCGTAGCGGACGGTAACGTCGACCACGAGAACCCTTTCCTCGTTTTTGATTACGAGGTCCGGCTTGAAAAGATCACCTCCCACTCGGAGCGTAGGTTCAACGAAAACTTCATTTTTAGCTCGTAGACTTTCGGCAAGGGTCATTTTTGCCTCATCATGCCGCTTCATCCTCAGGCCCTTCGTGTACTGGCACAGCCCGAGTATATGTCCAAGTGTCTCGGGCTGGGCTCGACATTTTCTACAGTTAATGTCCAAATTTTTGTCGACCCGTGCCAGTACTGTTCTTGTTCCAACGGTATTGGTCCTGAGTTTGAGGGCATCTATAAATCTCGATGGCCTGAGCAGTTCGTATTCCTCAAGCCACACGTTGCCAGTTTTGTTTCTCGAGAAGTCAGGTACGCCCTGCCCCTGACTTCTCAGTTCTGCCCATTGCTTAGTATGTTCTGCTTTTAATCTCTTTCGGGCCCTTTCGATGTCTTCTACTGAGGCTGGCCAATTGATCCTCAGCGAGTTGGCCATTTTCTTAAGTTTATCGTTACATTTCTCATCAATTAGGCTGGACACCGCCGGATCGATCGAGCTTTTCATTTTAATAGCACTTTTAAGGGTGCCAAGTTTGACGATGTGTTCAAATCTTGGCAGCCCCAAACCGCCCCAGGATTTGGGGGCATAGAAAAAACCAGTGGCCGTTGAAGGCGTAAGGTGAAATATGGCCTTTATTTCCTGTCTGACTTCGCTGTCCAGCAATCTTAAAACGCAGTCGCTCGGCGGGTTTACGAGAAGGTTATAGATATATCGGGGAAAGATGTACTTTATGATCAATTCTAGCTTCTGGCATGGTTTGAGAGAGAGCTTTCTAACCCTCCTCACCACACTCAGCAGCTCGGGAACAATTACGCCACAGTGTATGCCCTTCCATGGCCCCATTTTGGCGCCTAGGTACCTGAAGGCCTCGTCGGGATCGATCGTTGGGATGGTGTTACTCCCAAGTTTAACTTTTGGTTCTTTAACGAACCAAGTTCGTCTTTCTGCGACTATTTGAAATATCTGACTTTTGTCCCGGGAGATGGTCATACCGAGGCCATTCAGATACTCGTTGAGCATATCCACTTGGCGCTGCGCTTCCCCGATATCAGCGCCGAGCAATACTACGTCGTCAGCGAAAGCCAGTACAGGAATCGTCCGTGACTCATTTATGTTTATCCCCCTGGTTTGATTCTCGATCAAATCCAGCAGTGGCTCCAAGCACAGATTGAATAGCAGCGGCGACAAAGGGTCGCCCTGCTTAACTCCCCTGAGGATCGTAATCTCGACCCCCATATTATTTTTAGTCTTGATCGTTGTCTTGCCCTCACTATACATACAACCAATCAAGTCGGTAATGGGGGTCGGCACTCCCTTCCTCCTCAGGCAGGGAACAATTGCCGAATGAGGCACTGTATCAAAGGCTTTTGAGATATCCACTATTGTGAATATCCCGCCTTTCTTTTTCTTACTATGATCCAAGGCAGCGCTCAACAGATCTATGTTAATTTTACAGCCGCTCTCGGCGGTGAATCCTTTCTGCCTTGGATTCAATACAATGCCCCTTCTTATCCTCCCGTCAATAATGGAGGAGAAAATACGGCCGAGAATGGGGCCAATAGTTATTGGCCTCCAATTCTCGACCAGGCTGCTATTCTTGTTTGCTTTTGGAATTAATGTCGTTCTATTTTCCTTCCATATAGGAGGAAAATAGGAATAATAAATCAAGATGTTGTATAGCTTAGTTAATATTATAGGCAGGCCGGGGATCAGAAGGTGTTCCTTCTGGAAACCATCCGGTCCTGCCGCAGCCTTCATTCTTATTTTGCTTAGTACAGCTCGGGGGCTCTACCTCCTGGGACAGGGACTTCGACAGGTCCTGTCTGGCCCCATAGATCCTCGTAGAGTCCCTTCACTTCCTCAGCACTAGGTGGATCCCTAGCCGGTTGGAGGAAGGCCTGATCATCGTTTATAACAGCATCAGCCAACCTCTTTGGATTTTCAGTGAACAACTCCTGGCAACGTGCGAAGGAGTATCTCTTTCTAGCGTTTCTGTTCTTTCTACTGCTATTTTGGTGTGCAATCCGTTTTTTGTTTTCGTTTCTTGCCCTCTTTTTGTTTTTATTAATTTCTTGTAAAGCTCCATAGAGCGTGCATTTTATAAAATCATTTATAGCGCTCTCAAGGGCTTCCCTATTTCCCTTGAGAGAGACCCAGATAGTCATCAGTCGAGTGTGGACCCACCTTAAAACAGGTGGCACCTCGACTTGTGTCGAAATAGCGGACTCCAATTGGAGTTTCCACTCTTGATATTCTGAACCGCTGATTCCAGGCTCTTCAAAACACGCATTGCCTGGATCAACGGGATCGCACCCTCCCTCTGTCACCTGAGTTGGCTCTGTTTCCTCACCAATCAGTCTCAGCTTCTTTCGCTGATACCTGATTTGGTCGATCGTCTTGCTGGTGAGGATCTCGCTTATCATTTTATTGGGGAATTTGTGGTCCTTATAGGTCTCACAAAGTTCCCTTAATTGGGCCAACTCCTCCAACGTCCATTTTTTCTCAGGGGGGTCCGTTCCCCTTCTTTTGACGTTTCTTACGGCAGGGTGCGCATGCCGCTCGTGGGTAGACAGCCCTCTAAGCGTCCCAAAACTCATGGAGCAGGTTTCGCATCTGTGCGAGCCGCCAGCACTCTGACTCGTGCCTCTACAGTGAGGCAGGTGACATCTGGCCCCATGAAGCTTCGGGAAGCCTTTCCCACAGTCTTTGCATCTCCATTGGATGCGGGCTGTCACATGATGTTGTTCCAGGTGCCGCCCTAGGTCCGATAACGACAAAAAGAAAAGGTCGATTTCCCTTTTCTGGCAGACAGGGCAGGCAACCTGGTCACCCACGATCGGTACCATTATTTCGTTCGTGTCCGGGGATGTAGCCGGGTCGTCAACAGAAGTCCCCTCCAGAGCGGAAGAATCCGCCGCGGCGCCTCCGGGACCGAGAGACGCCACGTCCGAGGCTCTATCAGAGTTTCGATTTACCATGATATTTTCTTAATTTTATTATTTTTATTTTACTTCCGATTATGTCCAGCTCATAACCTTATAACTGCCAAGTCGTGCCAAGAAAAATAACCAAGGAACGAGTTCCTTTGATGGAGATAACTCCATTCCTTTCACGGTGAAATCACCGTTGAATCGGCAAGCCGATTTTAGGTGTCGTCTTTCGCTCCTGCTTCGCCGCACTCCCTTTAGCCATACTCGGTGTCCGGGGGGATACTCCCCACGCTGACACGAATGAGTATGTTACCGGCGGTACCACGTGGAGGTAGGAGTGCGACTTGAGCAGACAGAGCCGAAGCCCTGCCTGCCCCCAAGCAACTATGACTCTTTCATCGTCGGAGGCAAGCCGTTTTTCAACGTCTCGCCACGCAACGAGCAAGATCGCTTCGCTCAACCAGCCACCCTCACGCGGCTCTTCCAGCATACGCGTAGGCAGACCGCGCCTACCTTCCAGCTCATCCGCCAGAGTCCCAGCGGCGTATCGTTTTTGGGCGAACGCGGCTAAGTCCAGCGGCGTATTGCTTTCTGGCGCTCACAGCCAAGTCCCAGCGGCGTATTGCTTTTCGAGCACGCGCGGCCAGGTGCCAGCGGCATATTGCTTTCTTTAATACGTCACTAGTCAGATGACGGGGCTGTTGTTTACCTTTCCGTTTCGCATAATGACACGAAAACGGTTTAAAAAAAATAAGGCGATGCGCCACCGAGACCGGCCGCACATCGCTATAAAGCAAGTACAACCAAGCCCCGGCGACACACCGCCTTTGTAACGTCACTAGTCCAATGACGAGGCATTTGGCTACCTGAGAGTCATAGTTACTCCCGCCGTTTACCCGCGCTTTTTTGAATTTCTTCACGTTGACATTCAGAGCACTGGGCAGAAATCACATTGCGTCAACACCCTTGGGGGCCATCGCAATGCTTTGTTTTAATTAGACAGTCGGATTCCCCTAGTCCGTGCCAGTTCTGAGCTGAGCGTTGAATGGCGGCCGAAGAGAACGACCGCGACGGTAGAACCGCCGCGGAAGCCTCGCAGCAAGGAAGATCCGCGGGAGGCCAAGGCACGGGACCGAGCTCGGATCCGGGGTGCGCGACGATATCCACTCCCGAGAGAGATAGATACGCCGCGTCCCGTTCAGCTCGCCCAGGCCCGGCACGTCAGCCAAACCCGCTTCCCGACCAAGCCCGACACGCCCCGCTCCTCAGAGCCAATCCTTATTCCGAAGTTACGGATCCAATTTGCCGACTTCCCTTACCTACATTAATCTATCGACTAGAGGCTCTTTACCTTGGAGACCTGCTGCGGATATGGGTACGAACCGGCGCGACACCTCCACGTGGCCCTCTCCTG
>NW_026099325.1:290000-302500 GCF_024542735.1 Bombus huntii
AAAGTGCCAAACTTCGTTCGTCGTATCATGTTCGAGCTAAGACTCACGCAAGACATCCGTGTAACGATCGTCCGGTTTTTAACGTCCGTCCTCTTTTTCTCCTACAGCCGTTTCTCTTCTCTCGACGATTCCAGCGGTTCCCGGTACGGGAACTCACGCAAGTGAAAAAGCGAGCGAGACGTACCGTCGGGTGGGTGTGTGTGTTCGGGGACTGGACGACCGGCGCGACGTTAGGATGCGCGGTCCAGCGATAGACGACGAAGAGGCATGGGATGACCAACACTCTCTTTTCTCTATTCTCGAAGCGTCGAATTGCCATAAAAAAAAAATCACACGCGCGCACGACATAGTCGTACGCGCGTGTATACCTCGTCTCTCTCAAAGTTTTTTTCTCGAGCCTCGCCAAAGGGGATCGTCTTCTTCCTCGTCTACGATCTCTCCGACGACGACGACCGTACGAACAACTTCGTAACGGACTCACATGCGCATCTTCCTCGGGTACAGAAACGCTGCGGAAAACACCTCGAGCTTGTAGTTACAGCAGCACCCGTGTATAGCCGATCTTAGACACACGCTAGTTCGCACACGCGTTACATATATAATATGTAAGATTTCCGACGAACGTGGCTTTTCGGGAGCCAGGCGCGCGGGCAGAGAGATACACGACGACGGGGAAAATTCGTCCCGATACGAGTACGTGTACTCTCCGATCTCCGCGCGACGCTGGGGATCATACCTCCCTAAGTCGTCAGAGCGCTCGAAGAAATCTCGCGTGTGCGTTCCCGGATCTACGGCTGATACTTTCGGGGCTTGTAAAAAAGCACAGAGCGTGTAAAACGCAACGACGACCCATCGATGCGACGGTCCTCGTTGTTGTCAGTCGCTTTCGCGAAGAGACGGAGTGGGCATTCGATCCCTGGGGCTGTACGAGAGTCTTAAGAAAAGACGGTAGATTATGGCAAAGTTTCGCACGCCATCGAGTTTAGGTTTTTTTTTTGGTTCTCTCTTCTCTCCTCTCTCGACCGAGTTCCCATATTTGCTTTCTCTCTCAGTCTCGCCAAATATAATATTCTTTTAAGACGACGTCGGGGGCGCGGACCTTCGTGCGTCGAACACCGGCAAACGTAGCATATATCGCCTGATATGAAAAAAAAATCGGTCACGAGGAGAACACTACGAGTATATACGTTCGATAACCGATACACGAAGCGGTGCATAAGCGGGCGGTCGCCCTCGTAAGGACGACTCACGACGCCGCGAGCACTCACGCAGGTCCGTGACCGGTTCTCTCCGCTCTTATTCGTATCCCTTCGTATACCTTCGTCCGACTCTGAAACGTTCTCTTATAATTTTTAAGAAGAACGACGGCGGGTTGTCAAGGCAAGAAGGGACAGAGAGAGACAGAGGTAGAGTTTCGTAGTCTCCCGTGAACACGATAGATTATATATCGAGCATGCGTACGACTTGCACGGTCTCTGCACGACCGCGACGAACGCCGACGAGCGTCCAACAATCGCTCGTACGTCGCGTATGTTCTCTCCGTCCGCTCTTATTCGTATCCTCGTTCTTGTACCTTCGTCCGACTCTGAAACGTTCTCTTATATAAAGAAGAACGACGGCGGGTTGTTAAGGCAAGAAGGGACAGAGAGAGACAGATACGGAGAGTAACGATACGCAACGCAAGCAGTCTTAGGTTTACGTGAGCAACCCTCAGCCAGGCGTGGTCCAGGAATTGTATCCGTGGACCGCAATGTGCGTTCGAAATGTCGATGTTCATGTGTCCTGCAGTTCACACGTTGACGCGCAATTAGCTGCGTTCTTCATCGACCCACGAGCCAAGTGATCCACCGTTCAGGGTAATCTTTTATAAATTTACAACAGTTCAATACTCAAATGTACTCTTCTCGGTTCTAGCGAAGCCGAGTTCCGTCACGTTCGACCAACGGGAATCGAACGCGCAGAAGTCGCCATAGGATTGACGACACAAAAACGTTCGAAAAAAAAGAAAACGACGAACGCGCGAAGATACGCGCGTTCGCCGGCCGGGCGTAAAGTACATTATGATATATAACAACCATCGAGATCGAAGCTCCGTTCGTCAGGAAACGACGGGGATATATACACCCGATTCTGAATCCTCTGTACAGCACACGATCTCGCGAACGAGTAAGCACGGTGGCTAGCCCATGTTATATATGTGTTTGATTCTACTCTCTCGTCCAATTATTCAAGAAACAGCGCGCGTGCATCTCTCCATCGTTCGGGTGATAGTAAAGATTCGATGGGATTCGCGCGGCCGTCCGCCTCGAGCGGTCTTTCGTCCCAATATCCAGAAGCAGAGTTTGAAAAACTCTAGCGACGGCACGGGTGTCCGACTCACGACATCGAGGTTTCGAAGCCGGCGATCCCCTCCGAACGGATGGCGACCACGCGACCGACTGAAAGCATGAAAAATCGACGAAAGATAGAACACATCTCCGTTCGGGTGGTGTTTTTTCTTTAAAAAAAAAAAAAAAAAAACAAAAATTCGATGGGACTCGCAGCCATCGTCCTCGCGCGGTCTTTCGTCCCGATATCCAGAAGCAGAGTTTGAAAAACTCTAGCGACGGCACGGGTGTCCGACTCACGACAACGAGGATAGACAGCCGGTCCCCTCCGAACGGGTTATGCGACGATAAACTCGATGAAACTTTAGTCTCGTTCAGGTAGTGTGTGTCTTGTAAATCAAAAATTCGATGGGACACGCATCCATCGTCCTCGCGCGGTCTTTCGTCCCAACATCCAGAAGCAGAGTTTGAAAAACTCTAGCGACGGCACGGGTGTCCGACTCACGACAACGAGGATAGACAGCCGGTCCCCTCTGAACGGTATATTATATATGAGATGATAGACGACAAACTGGATGAAACTTTAAGTCTCGTTCAGGTAGTGTGTAAATCAAAAATTCGATGGGACTCGCATCCGTCGTCCTCGCGCGGTCTTTCGTCCCGATATCCAGAAGCAGAGTTTGAAAAACTCTAGCGACGGCACGGGTGTCCGACTCACGACAACGAGGAAAGACAGCCGGTCCCCTCTGAACGGTATATTATATGAAACTTTAAGTCTCGTTCAGGTAGTGTGTAAGTCAAAAATTCGATGGGACTCGCATCCGTCGTCCTCGCGCGGTCTTTCGTCCCGATATCCAGAAGCAGAGTTTGAAAAACTCTAGCGACGGCACGGGTGTCCGACTCACGACAACGAGGATAGACAGCCGGTCCCCTCTGAACGGTATATTATATATGCGATGATAGACGACAAACTGGATGAAACTTTAAGTCTCGTTCAGGTAGTGTGTAAATAAAAAATTCGATGGGACTCGCATCCGTCGTCCTCGCGCGGTCTTTCGTCCCGATATCCAGAAGCAGAGTTTGAAAAACTCTAGCGACGGCACGGGTGTCCGACTCACGACAACGAGGAAAGACAGCCGGTCCCCTCTGAACGGTATATTATATGAAACTTTAAGTCTCGTTCAGGTAGTGTGTAAGTCAAAAATTCGATGGGACTCGCATCCGTCGTCCTCGCGCGGTCTTTCGTCCCGATATCCAGAAGCAGAGTTTGAAAAACTCTAGCGACGGCACGGGTGTCCGACTCACGACAACGAGGATAGACAGCCGGTCCCCTCTGAACGGTATATAATATACATTATGCGACGGTAGACGATCAACTAGACGAAACTTTAGTCTCGTTCAGGTGGTGTAAAAAAAATTCGATGGGATACGCACGCACGGCTGTCGTCGTCCTCGAGCGGTCTTTCGTCCCAATATCCAGAAGCAGAGTTTGAAAAACTCTAGCGACGGCACGGGTGTCCGACTCACGACATCGAGGCTTCGAAGCCGGCGGCGTTCCCCTCTGAACGAACTTCGGCTAGACTAGTTACGAATCGTTGCTACACATCGTCTTCATCGTCGTCGTCGTCGACATCGACATCATCATCATCATCATCATCATATCATCATCATCATCATCATCATCGGTCATCGTCGCATAGCGGGCCAACATCCACGCGATGCGTCTTCGTTCTAGGTTACCCGATCCACGAGTATGTTACACGTGGTTTCGTTATTTCGAACGAAACGACATACGAAGAGCACACGCCCTTTGGGTAGGAAGCACGTTTCGAGAACGACGAGAGTTTCGATGAAAGAGACGAGAGAAGTCGACGCAGAAGGTATCCATGGATCTTCGAAGAGAACCTTCGAAGATGTATATCGGTATCCTTTCGCTCTGCGCGACTCGCTACAAGTTCTTTCGCTCTCGTCGACTCGTTCTAGACGCTTCGTTCGATCCCAAAGAGGAGTCTTCGATATGTCCCGTTGCTAGGAGGAGAACAAACGCAACACAGACCACGAAACATAGAAGAGAATAGGCGAGCATGATCACTCCGACACGAGGCACTTTAGAGATTTTCTTATTAGTTTGCATGGACTTTTATATTTCGTTTGTACGGTTTCCACGATGCAAATACGAAATACGAGATCGTGACGGCGGGTCTTTCTGTGTACGGCCTCTCGCAGGCGCCACGACTGCATTTCTCTTTACACCTGGTTTCCATCGTAATTTTTTCGTTTGATATCGAGCCTTAACTTTTGTTGGCTCTTTCGAAGCTAGAGTTCCCTTTTATTAGAATTTCATATATATATATATATATATTATATGTTATATGTTTTATTTCGGAGACGGCGGGTCTTTCTGTTTACGACCTCACGCAGGCGCCTCGAATAAGTTTCATTCGCATTTCGTTTTTATACTTGTATATATATATCTCTTCATCCCGATGATCGAGAGAGAGTGCCACCTTCTCTTCGTATAATTCCGTAGCTGGAGGGTCGTCTCCTCCTTAAGAATATTTCTATTCGTGCCAACGGAGGTTGCCAAGCTCCCTGGCGTTTTCGTTTGTTAAAGTATATAGCTTGTTAATACGTCGTATATACTTTCGTCGATACAGGAGGAGTACGGCTCCTTACCGACCATTGTGATATATATTTCATAGTTTTTATATGTGTTCAAGTCAAATTCTTTTGGTATCGTATCGTTAATGATCCTTCCGCAGGTTCACCTACGGAAACCTTGTTACGACTTTTACTTCCTCTAAATGATCAAGTTTGGTCATCTTCCCGGTAACATCGGCAATGCTTATCACATTGGCCGCGCACCAGTCCGAAGACCTCACTAAATCATTCAATCGGTAGTAGCGACGGGCGGTGTGTACAAAGGGCAGGGACGTAATCAACGCGAGCTTATGACTCGCGCTTACTGGGAATTCCTCGTTCATGGGGAATAATTGCAAGCCCCAATCCCTAGCACGAAGGAGGTTCAGCGGGTTACCCGGGCCTTTCGGCCAGGGAAAACACGCTGATTCCTTCAGTGTAGCGCGCGTGCGGCCCAGAACATCTAAGGGCATCACAGACCTGTTATTGCTCAATCTCGTGCGGCTAGAAGCCGCCTGTTCCTCTAAGAAGATTTGTTTGTACGTTGGTAGTAAAAACCCACCGACCGAAGCCGGGGGCCTTCGAGATACCATAAGTTACGTCTATTTAGCAGGCTAGAGTCTCGTTCGTTATCGGAATTAACCAGACAAATCGCTCCACCAACTAAGAACGGCCATGCACCACCACCCACCGAATCAAGAAAGAGCTATCAATCTGTCAATCCTTCCGGTGTCCGGGCCTGGTGAGGTTTCCCGTGTTGAGTCAAATTAAGCCGCAGGCTCCACTCCTGGTGGTGCCCTTCCGTCAATTCCTTTAAGTTTCAGCTTTGCAACCATACTTCCCCCGGAACCCAAAAGCTTTGGTTTCCCGGAAGCTGCCCGCCGAGTCATCGGAGGAACTTCGGCGGATCGCTGGCTGGCATCGTTTATGGTTAGAACTAGGGCGGTATCTGATCGCCTTCGAACCTCTAACTTTCGTTCTTGATTAATGAAAACATTTTTGGCAAATGCTTTCGCTTCTGTCCGTCTTGCGACGATCCAAGAATTTCACCTCTAACGTCGCAATACGAATGCCCCCATCTGTCCCTATTAATCATTACCTCGGGGCTCCGAAAACCAACAAAATAGAACCGAGGTCCTATTCCATTATTCCATGCACACAGTATTCAGGCGAAGGTAGCCTGCTTTAAGCACTCTAATTTGTTCAAAGTAAACGTATCGGCCCACCTCGACACTCAGTGAAGAGCACCGCGATGGGATATTAGTTGGACCGCCCGCGAGGAGCTAAGCCCACCGATAGGACGTACCACATAATGCCAGTTAAACACCGCGAGCGGTGAACCGACACTGTGACACACAGATTCAACTACGAGCTTTTTAACCGCAACAACTTTAATATACGCTATTGGAGCTGGAATTACCGCGGCTGCTGGCACCAGACTTGCCCTCCAATTGGTCCTCGTTAAAGGATTTAAAGTGTACTCATTCCGATTACGGGGCCTCGGATGAGTCCCGTATCGTTATTTTTCGTCACTACCTCCCCGTGCCGGGAGTGGGTAATTTGCGCGCCTGCTGCCTTCCTTGGATGTGGTAGCTGTTTCTCAGGCTCCCTCTCCGGAATCGAACCCTGATTCCCCGTTACCCGTTACAACCATGGTAGGCGCAGAACCTACCATCGACAGTTGATAAGGCAGACATTTGAAAGATGCGTCGCCGGTGCTAGATGACCATGCGATCAGCACAAAGTTATTCAGAGTCACCAAAACAAACGATGGACGGACAGACGAGCCATCCGCCACCGATTGGTTTTGATCTAATAAAAGCATTCCTACCATCTCTGGTCGGAATCTGTTTGCATGTATTAGCTCTAGAATTACCACAGTTATCCAAGTAAATGTAGGTATGATCTAAGAAACCATAACTGATTTAATGAGCCATTCGCGGTTTCACCTTAATGCGGCATGTACTGAGACATGCATGGCTTAATCTTTGAGACAAGCATATGACTACTGGCAGGATCAACCAGGGATCTTATTCGTATAACAATTCTTATAAATTTCGTTTAAGTTCTCTTCGTGTCGTAGGTGGGACGTAAGCACCGTACGACGAGACTTTTCGTTCTTAAGATAGATATATCTATAAAATATATCTCCTAGCGACGTTCGAGATACACCCATAGTTCAGTAATAATCTTCGAACGCCGCTCGCAGCCACTTTGTAATTCTCAACTCCACCTCCTCTCTTCTCTCTCTCTCTTTCTCATAGTCTTATATAAAATGTTTAGAATCGTACTTCTAAAGGAACATTTCCATAATGCTGTCTTCGTGTAAAAAGACTTATTAGAATATCTTAGCGGTAAAGCACGTATACGCACCTCACGCTGAACGAACAAGCGCGTATCCCAGTGCGTCGCGCTGGACATACCGTAAGAATATTCTTTCAATCGGTAGAACATTTTCGGCAGAAGACATACTACGCAAAGATAGTACGCTCCTACCGCCTCATCGGATACTTCTGCGAAAGCAGAAGTTTTTATAGAAAGCAGACGGTTATACTCTTTTGAATGAATCGATGCTCAGTTAGTACAAGCACACACGCATCTAACAATTTTTGTTAGAATACGTACACACAGGTCACCAGCTTCCCGACTCAGGGGAACCTTGCCACGATATTTGGTCATTACGTCCAGGACAGCGACCCGCGGCGCAGCAGTGTAGAGAAAAAACCAGAACGAGAACGGAGGAACAGTCGAGAAATAGCGTAAAATACACTAAGACTCGAGGAGCGGTGACTGAATTCTCAACCGAGGCCGTAGAATAGCCACGCGCTCAACGCTGTTCCGACCGAACCGTCCGGCTCGACGTCTCTCTTATAGATACGAAAGCGCCAGCCGGAAGGCCGGCGCCGGCCGGGCTAGCGGCCGCGCGCTTACGGTGCAAAACCTCCGTAGCAACGTACCGTTCGGAAGGGACGCTGGAACTTAGTCTCGCGAACGCTCGATCACTACTATACAAAGCCAATATCCAACCATCGAAATACATTACCAGACGTTTTATTAACATAATAGAAATGCATTTTTACCAAAAAATTAATTTTTTTTTTCACCGAAAAATTGCATCAGTAAACATACTCTTTTATCGAATACGGACAAAAAATAAGTTTATAATCAATTACAATACGTTAAAATAAGTAGAAATATGCAAAAAAATATATACCTTGTAACGTTAATTAACGAAAAAATTAGAAAAATATCCCAGTCGTGTCAGTTCGACGAACGCTAATTTTTTGAAAAAATCGATAAAAATGTTTAATCCCGACGTATTTAATAGAGATAGAACGATTCCCGTAAAAAAATTTATACCTTGTAACGCTTTTTAACGAATAAACTCGAAAAAACTTTTTCGCCCTCGGAATTTTTCTAAGTCCCAACGTACCGGCTCGGAATTTTTCTATGTTCCAACGACCGGTCGTGTCGGTCCAAACGTTTTTATATCCGTCTGCCGACGATATAAACGCTTAATCCCGACGTATTTTATCGAGTTATAACGATTTCTTGAAAAATATTCGTACGTTATAACGCTTTTTAACGAATTAATCGAAAAAGAGTGTTCGGTCCGAAAATTTTCTAAGTACGAACGACCGGCCGCATAGGTCCGTTTTTAAAAATCGTTCTCGGACGGAAATAAACCATTAATCCCGACGTATTTCGTCGAGTTACGTCGATTTATGCAAAAAAATTCATACCTTGTAACGCTTTTTAACGAATAAACTCGAAAAAACTTTTTCGCGCTCGGAATTTTTCTAAGTCCCAACGTACCGGCTCGGAATTTTTCTATGTTCCAACGACCGGTCGTGTCGGTCCAAACGTTTTTATATCCGTCTGCCGACGATATAAACGCTTAATCCCGACGTATTTTATCGAGTTATAACGATTTCTTGAAAAATATTCGTACGTTATAACGCTTTTTAACGAATTAATCGAAAAAGAGTGTTCGGTCCGAAAATTTTCTAAGTACGAACGACCGGCCGCATAGGTCCGTTTTTAAAAATCGTTCTCGGACGGAAATAAACCATTAATCCCGACGTATTTCGTCGAGTTACGTCGATTTATGCAAAAAAATTCATACCTTGTAACGCTTTTTAACGAATAAACTCGAAAAAACTTTTTCGCCCTCGGAATTTTTCTAAGTCCCAACGTACCGGCTCGGAATTTTTCTATGTTCCAACGACCGGTCGTGTCGGTCCAAACGTTTTTATATCCGTCTGCCGACGATATAAACGCTTAATCCCGACGTATTTTATCGAGTTATAACGATTTCTTGAAAAATATTCGTACGTTATAACGCTTTTTAACGAATTAATCGAAAAAGAGTGTTCGGTCCGAAAATTTTCTAAGTACGAACGACCGGCCGCATAGGTCCGTTTTTAAAAATCGTTCTCGGACGGAAATAAACCATTAATCCCGACGTATTTCGTCGAGTTACGTCGATTTATGCAAAAAAATTCATACCTTGTAACGCTTTTTAACGAATAAACTCGAAAAAACTTTTTCGCGCTCGGAATTTTTCTAAGTCCCAACGTACCGGCTCGGAATTTTTCTATGTTCCAACGACCGGTCGTGTCGGTCCAAACGTTTTTATATCCGTCTGCCGACGATATAAACGCTTAATCCCGACGTATTTTATCGAGTTATAACGATTTCTTGAAAAATATTCGTACGTTATAACGCTTTTTAACGAATTAATCGAAAAAGAGTGTTCGGTCCGAAAATTTTCTAAGTACGAACGACCGGCCGCATAGGTCCGTTTTTAAAAATCGTTCTCGGACGGAAATAAACCATTAATCCCGACGTATTTCGTCGAGTTACGTCGATTTATGCAAAAAAATTCATACCTTGTAACGCTTTTTAACGAATAAACTCGAAAAAACTTTTTCGCCCTCGGAATTTTTCTAAGTCCCAACGTACCGGCTCGGAATTTTTCTATGTTCCAACGACCGGTCGTGTCGGTCCAAACGTTTTTATATCCGTCTGCCGACGATATAAACGCTTAATCCCGACGTATTTTATCGAGTTATAACGATTTCTTGAAAAATATTCGTACGTTATAACGCTTTTTAACGAATTAATCGAAAAAGAGTGTTCGGTCCGAAAATTTTCTAAGTACGAACGACCGGCCGCATAGGTCCGTTTTTAAAAATCGTTCTCGGACGGAAATAAACCATTAATCCCGACGTATTTCGTCGAGTTACGTCGATTTATGCAAAAAAATTCATACCTTGTAACGCTTTTTAACGAATAAACTCGAAAAAACTTTTTCGCGCTCGGAATTTTTCTAAGTCCCAACGTACCGGCTCGGAATTTTTCTATGTTCCAACGACCGGTCGTGTCGGTCCAAACGTTTTTATATCCGTCTGCCGACGATATAAACGCTTAATCCCGACGTATTTTATCGAGTTATAACGATTTCTTGAAAAATATTCGTACGTTATAACGCTTTTTAACGAATTAATCGAAAAAGAGTGTTCGGTCCGAAAATTTTCTAAGTACGAACGACCGGCCGCATAGGTCCGTTTTTAAAAATCGTTCTCGGACGGAAATAAACCATTAATCCCGACGTATTTCGTCGAGTTACGTCGATTTATGCAAAAAAATTCATACCTTGTAACGCTTTTTAACGAATAAACTCGAAAAAACTTTTTCGCCCTCGGAATTTTTCTAAGTCCCAACGTACCGGCTCGGAATTTTTCTATGTTCCAACGACCGGTCGTGTCGGTCCAAACGTTTTTATATCCGTCTGCCGACGATATAAACGCTTAATCCCGACGTATTTTATCGAGTTATAACGATTTCTTGAAAAATATTCGTACGTTATAACGCTTTTTAACGAATTAATCGAAAAAGAGTGTTCGGTCCGAAAATTTTCTAAGTACGAACGACCGGCCGCATAGGTCCGTTTTTAAAAATCGTTCTCGGACGGAAATAAACCATTAATCCCGACGTATTTCGTCGAGTTACGTCGATTTATGCAAAAAAATTCATACCTTGTAACGCTTTTTAACGAATAAACTCGAAAAAACTTTTTCGCGCTCGGAATTTTTCTAAGTCCCAACGTACCGGCTCGGAATTTTTCTATGTTCCAACGACCGGTCGTGTCGGTCCAAACGTTTTTATATCCGTCTGCCGACGATATAAACGCTTAATCCCGACGTATTTTATCGAGTTATAACGATTTCTTGAAAAATATTCGTACGTTATAACGCTTTTTAACGAATTAATCGAAAAAGAGTGTTCGGTCCGAAAATTTTCTAAGTACGAACGACCGGCCGCATAGGTCCGTTTTTAAAAATCGTTCTCGGACGGAAATAAACCATTAATCCCGACGTATTTCGTCGAGTTACGTCGATTTATGCAAAAAAATTCATACCTTGTAACGCTTTTTAACGAATAAACTCGAAAAAACTTTTTCGCCCTCGGAATTTTTCTAAGTCCCAACGTACCGGCTCGGAATTTTTCTATGTTCCAACGACCGGTCGTGTCGGTCCAAACGTTTTTATATCCGTCTGCCGACGATATAAACGCTTAATCCCGACGTATTTTATCGAGTTATAACGATTTCTTGTAAAATATTCATACCTTCTAACACTTTTTAGCGAGTTATTTCGAGTTGAACTTTCGGTACTTTCGTAACGGGGCGAAAAAATTCTAAGTTCCAACGTCCCGGTCAAGTTGGTCCGGAGGATGAAATTTTTTAAAAAAATAAAGTGAAATCGCTACTTTCGACTAGATTTCGTCGAAACGTAACGATTTCACGCAAAATTTCGATACGTTATAACGCTTTTTGGCGAGTTATTTCGAGTTGAACTTTCGGTACTTTCGTAACGGTGCGAAAAAATTCTAAGTTCCAACGTCCCGGTCACGTTGGTCCGGAGGATGAAATTTTTTAAAAAAATAAAGTGAAATCGCTACTTTCGACTAGATTTCGTCGATACGTAACGATTTCACGCAAAATTTCGATACGTTATAACGCTTTTTAGCGAGTTATTTCGAGTTGAACTTTCGGTACTTTCGTAACGGGGCGAAAAAATTCTAAGTTCCAACGTCCCGGTCACGTTGGTCCGGAGGATGAAATTTTTTAAAAAAATAAAGTGAAATCGCTACTTTCGACTAGATTTCGTCGAAACGTAACGATTTCACGCAAAATTTCGATACGTTATAACGCTTTTTAGCGAGTTATTTCGAGTTGAACTTTCGGTACTTTCGTAACGGGGCGAAAAAATTCTAAGTTCCAACGTCCCGGTCACGTTGGTCCGGAGGATGAAATTTTTTAAAAAAATAAAGTGAAATCGCTACTTTCGACTAGATTTCGTCGAAACGTAACGATTTCACGCAAAATTTCGATACGTTATAACGCTTTTTAGCGAGTTATTTCGAGTTGAACTTTCGGTACTTTCGTAACGGTGCGAAAAAATTCTAAGTTCCAACGTCCCGGTCACGTTGGTCCGGAGGATGAAATTTTTTAAAAAAATAAAGTGA
>NW_026099325.1:312500-327500 GCF_024542735.1 Bombus huntii
CGACGACGGGGAAAATTCGTCCCGATACGAGTACGTGTACTCTCCGATCTCCGCGCGACGCTGGGGATCATACCTCCCTAAGTCGTCAGAGCGCTCGAAGAAATCTCGCGTGTGCGTTCCCGGATCTACGGCTGATACTTTCGGGGCTTGTAAAAAAGCACAGAGCGTGTAAAACGCAACGACGACCCATCGATGCGACGGTCCTCGTTGTTGTCAGTCGCTTTCGCGAAGAGACGGAGTGGGCATTCGATCCCTGGGGCTGTACGAGAGTCTTAAGAAAAGACGGTAGATTATGGCAAAGTTTCGCACGCCATCGAGTTTAGGTTTTTTTTTTGGTTCTCTCTTCTCTCCTCTCTCGACCGAGTTCCCATATTTGCTTTCTCTCTCAGTCTCGCCAAATATAATATTCTTTTAAGACGACGTCGGGGGCGCGGACCTTCGTGCGTCGAACACCGGCAAACGTAGCATATATCGCCTGATATGAAAAAAAAATCGGTCACGAGGAGAACACTACGAGTATATACGTTCGATAACCGATACACGAAGCGGTGCATAAGCGGGCGGTCGCCCTCGTAAGGACGACTCACGACGCCGCGAGCACTCACGCAGGTCCGTGACCGGTTCTCTCCGCTCTTATTCGTATCCCTTCGTATACCTTCGTCCGACTCTGAAACGTTCTCTTATAATTTTTAAGAAGAACGACGGCGGGTTGTCAAGGCAAGAAGGGACAGAGAGAGACAGAGGTAGAGTTTCGTAGTCTCCCGTGAACACGATAGATTATATATCGAGCATGCGTACGACTTGCACGGTCTCTGCACGACCGCGACGAACGCCGACGAGCGTCCAACAATCGCTCGTACGTCGCGTATGTTCTCTCCGTCCGCTCTTATTCGTATCCTCGTTCTTGTACCTTCGTCCGACTCTGAAACGTTCTCTTATATAAAGAAGAACGACGGCGGGTTGTTAAGGCAAGAAGGGACAGAGAGAGACAGATACGGAGAGTAACGATACGCAACGCAAGCAGTCTTAGGTTTACGTGAGCAACCCTCAGCCAGGCGTGGTCCAGGAATTGTATCCGTGGACCGCAATGTGCGTTCGAAATGTCGATGTTCATGTGTCCTGCAGTTCACACGTTGACGCGCAATTAGCTGCGTTCTTCATCGACCCACGAGCCAAGTGATCCACCGTTCAGGGTAATCTTTTATAAATTTACAACAGTTCAATACTCAAATGTACTCTTCTCGGTTCTAGCGAAGCCGAGTTCCGTCACGTTCGACCAACGGGAATCGAACGCGCAGAAGTCGCCATAGGATTGACGACACAAAAACGTTCGAAAAAAAAGAAAACGACGAACGCGCGAAGATACGCGCGTTCGCCGGCCGGGCGTAAAGTACATTATGATATATAACAACCATCGAGATCGAAGCTCCGTTCGTCAGGAAACGACGGGGATATATACACCCGATTCTGAATCCTCTGTACAGCACACGATCTCGCGAACGAGTAAGCACGGTGGCTAGCCCATGTTATATATGTGTTTGATTCTACTCTCTCGTCCAATTATTCAAGAAACAGCGCGCGTGCATCTCTCCATCGTTCGGGTGATAGTAAAGATTCGATGGGATTCGCGCGGCCGTCCGCCTCGAGCGGTCTTTCGTCCCAATATCCAGAAGCAGAGTTTGAAAAACTCTAGCGACGGCACGGGTGTCCGACTCACGACATCGAGGTTTCGAAGCCGGCGATCCCCTCCGAACGGATGGCGACCACGCGACCGACTGAAAGCATGAAAAATCGACGAAAGATAGAACACATCTCCGTTCGGGTGGTGTTTTTTCTTTAAAAAAAAAAAAAAAAAACAAAAATTCGATGGGACTCGCAGCCATCGTCCTCGCGCGGTCTTTCGTCCCGATATCCAGAAGCAGAGTTTGAAAAACTCTAGCGACGGCACGGGTGTCCGACTCACGACAACGAGGATAGACAGCCGGTCCCCTCCGAACGGGTTATGCGACGATAAACTCGATGAAACTTTAGTCTCGTTCAGGTAGTGTGTGTCTTGTAAATCAAAAATTCGATGGGACACGCATCCATCGTCCTCGCGCGGTCTTTCGTCCCAACATCCAGAAGCAGAGTTTGAAAAACTCTAGCGACGGCACGGGTGTCCGACTCACGACAACGAGGATAGACAGCCGGTCCCCTCTGAACGGTATATTATATATGAGATGATAGACGACAAACTGGATGAAACTTTAAGTCTCGTTCAGGTAGTGTGTAAATCAAAAATTCGATGGGACTCGCATCCGTCGTCCTCGCGCGGTCTTTCGTCCCGATATCCAGAAGCAGAGTTTGAAAAACTCTAGCGACGGCACGGGTGTCCGACTCACGACAACGAGGAAAGACAGCCGGTCCCCTCTGAACGGTATATTATATGAAACTTTAAGTCTCGTTCAGGTAGTGTGTAAGTCAAAAATTCGATGGGACTCGCATCCGTCGTCCTCGCGCGGTCTTTCGTCCCGATATCCAGAAGCAGAGTTTGAAAAACTCTAGCGACGGCACGGGTGTCCGACTCACGACAACGAGGATAGACAGCCGGTCCCCTCTGAACGGTATATTATATATGCGATGATAGACGACAAACTGGATGAAACTTTAAGTCTCGTTCAGGTAGTGTGTAAATAAAAAATTCGATGGGACTCGCATCCGTCGTCCTCGCGCGGTCTTTCGTCCCGATATCCAGAAGCAGAGTTTGAAAAACTCTAGCGACGGCACGGGTGTCCGACTCACGACAACGAGGAAAGACAGCCGGTCCCCTCTGAACGGTATATTATATGAAACTTTAAGTCTCGTTCAGGTAGTGTGTAAGTCAAAAATTCGATGGGACTCGCATCCGTCGTCCTCGCGCGGTCTTTCGTCCCGATATCCAGAAGCAGAGTTTGAAAAACTCTAGCGACGGCACGGGTGTCCGACTCACGACAACGAGGATAGACAGCCGGTCCCCTCTGAACGGTATATAATATACATTATGCGACGGTAGACGATCAACTAGACGAAACTTTAGTCTCGTTCAGGTGGTGTAAAAAAAATTCGATGGGATACGCACGCACGGCTGTCGTCGTCCTCGAGCGGTCTTTCGTCCCAATATCCAGAAGCAGAGTTTGAAAAACTCTAGCGACGGCACGGGTGTCCGACTCACGACATCGAGGCTTCGAAGCCGGCGGCGTTCCCCTCTGAACGAACTTCGGCTAGACTAGTTACGAATCGTTGCTACACATCGTCTTCATCGTCGTCGTCGTCGACATCGACATCATCATCATCATCATCATCATATCATCATCATCATCATCATCATCGGTCATCGTCGCATAGCGGGCCAACATCCACGCGATGCGTCTTCGTTCTAGGTTACCCGATCCACGAGTATGTTACACGTGGTTTCGTTATTTCGAACGAAACGACATACGAAGAGCACACGCCCTTTGGGTAGGAAGCACGTTTCGAGAACGACGAGAGTTTCGATGAAAGAGACGAGAGAAGTCGACGCAGAAGGTATCCATGGATCTTCGAAGAGAACCTTCGAAGATGTATATCGGTATCCTTTCGCTCTGCGCGACTCGCTACAAGTTCTTTCGCTCTCGTCGACTCGTTCTAGACGCTTCGTTCGATCCCAAAGAGGAGTCTTCGATATGTCCCGTTGCTAGGAGGAGAACAAACGCAACACAGACCACGAAACATAGAAGAGAATAGGCGAGCATGATCACTCCGACACGAGGCACTTTAGAGATTTTCTTATTAGTTTGCATGGACTTTTATATTTCGTTTGTACGGTTTCCACGATGCAAATACGAAATACGAGATCGTGACGGCGGGTCTTTCTGTGTACGGCCTCTCGCAGGCGCCACGACTGCATTTCTCTTTACACCTGGTTTCCATCGTAATTTTTTCGTTTGATATCGAGCCTTAACTTTTGTTGGCTCTTTCGAAGCTAGAGTTCCCTTTTATTAGAATTTCATATATATATATATATATTATATGTTATATGTTTTATTTCGGAGACGGCGGGTCTTTCTGTTTACGACCTCACGCAGGCGCCTCGAATAAGTTTCATTCGCATTTCGTTTTTATACTTGTATATATATATCTCTTCATCCCGATGATCGAGAGAGAGTGCCACCTTCTCTTCGTATAATTCCGTAGCTGGAGGGTCGTCTCCTCCTTAAGAATATTTCTATTCGTGCCAACGGAGGTTGCCAAGCTCCCTGGCGTTTTCGTTTGTTAAAGTATATAGCTTGTTAATACGTCGTATATACTTTCGTCGATACAGGAGGAGTACGGCTCCTTACCGACCATTGTGATATATATTTCATAGTTTTTATATGTGTTCAAGTCAAATTCTTTTGGTATCGTATCGTTAATGATCCTTCCGCAGGTTCACCTACGGAAACCTTGTTACGACTTTTACTTCCTCTAAATGATCAAGTTTGGTCATCTTCCCGGTAACATCGGCAATGCTTATCACATTGGCCGCGCACCAGTCCGAAGACCTCACTAAATCATTCAATCGGTAGTAGCGACGGGCGGTGTGTACAAAGGGCAGGGACGTAATCAACGCGAGCTTATGACTCGCGCTTACTGGGAATTCCTCGTTCATGGGGAATAATTGCAAGCCCCAATCCCTAGCACGAAGGAGGTTCAGCGGGTTACCCGGGCCTTTCGGCCAGGGAAAACACGCTGATTCCTTCAGTGTAGCGCGCGTGCGGCCCAGAACATCTAAGGGCATCACAGACCTGTTATTGCTCAATCTCGTGCGGCTAGAAGCCGCCTGTTCCTCTAAGAAGATTTGTTTGTACGTTGGTAGTAAAAACCCACCGACCGAAGCCGGGGGCCTTCGAGATACCATAAGTTACGTCTATTTAGCAGGCTAGAGTCTCGTTCGTTATCGGAATTAACCAGACAAATCGCTCCACCAACTAAGAACGGCCATGCACCACCACCCACCGAATCAAGAAAGAGCTATCAATCTGTCAATCCTTCCGGTGTCCGGGCCTGGTGAGGTTTCCCGTGTTGAGTCAAATTAAGCCGCAGGCTCCACTCCTGGTGGTGCCCTTCCGTCAATTCCTTTAAGTTTCAGCTTTGCAACCATACTTCCCCCGGAACCCAAAAGCTTTGGTTTCCCGGAAGCTGCCCGCCGAGTCATCGGAGGAACTTCGGCGGATCGCTGGCTGGCATCGTTTATGGTTAGAACTAGGGCGGTATCTGATCGCCTTCGAACCTCTAACTTTCGTTCTTGATTAATGAAAACATTTTTGGCAAATGCTTTCGCTTCTGTCCGTCTTGCGACGATCCAAGAATTTCACCTCTAACGTCGCAATACGAATGCCCCCATCTGTCCCTATTAATCATTACCTCGGGGCTCCGAAAACCAACAAAATAGAACCGAGGTCCTATTCCATTATTCCATGCACACAGTATTCAGGCGAAGGTAGCCTGCTTTAAGCACTCTAATTTGTTCAAAGTAAACGTATCGGCCCACCTCGACACTCAGTGAAGAGCACCGCGATGGGATATTAGTTGGACCGCCCGCGAGGAGCTAAGCCCACCGATAGGACGTACCACATAATGCCAGTTAAACACCGCGAGCGGTGAACCGACACTGTGACACACAGATTCAACTACGAGCTTTTTAACCGCAACAACTTTAATATACGCTATTGGAGCTGGAATTACCGCGGCTGCTGGCACCAGACTTGCCCTCCAATTGGTCCTCGTTAAAGGATTTAAAGTGTACTCATTCCGATTACGGGGCCTCGGATGAGTCCCGTATCGTTATTTTTCGTCACTACCTCCCCGTGCCGGGAGTGGGTAATTTGCGCGCCTGCTGCCTTCCTTGGATGTGGTAGCTGTTTCTCAGGCTCCCTCTCCGGAATCGAACCCTGATTCCCCGTTACCCGTTACAACCATGGTAGGCGCAGAACCTACCATCGACAGTTGATAAGGCAGACATTTGAAAGATGCGTCGCCGGTGCTAGATGACCATGCGATCAGCACAAAGTTATTCAGAGTCACCAAAACAAACGATGGACGGACAGACGAGCCATCCGCCACCGATTGGTTTTGATCTAATAAAAGCATTCCTACCATCTCTGGTCGGAATCTGTTTGCATGTATTAGCTCTAGAATTACCACAGTTATCCAAGTAAATGTAGGTATGATCTAAGAAACCATAACTGATTTAATGAGCCATTCGCGGTTTCACCTTAATGCGGCATGTACTGAGACATGCATGGCTTAATCTTTGAGACAAGCATATGACTACTGGCAGGATCAACCAGGGATCTTATTCGTATAACAATTCTTATAAATTTCGTTTAAGTTCTCTTCGTGTCGTAGGTGGGACGTAAGCACCGTACGACGAGACTTTTCGTTCTTAAGATAGATATATTATAAAATATATCTCCTAGCGACGTTCGAGATACACCCATAGTTCAGTAATAATCTTCGAACGCCGCTCGCAGCCACTTTGTAATTCTCAACTCCACCTCCTCTCTTCTCTCTCTCTCTTTCTCATAGTCTTATATAAAATGTTTAGAATCGTACTTCTAAAGGAACATTTCCATAATGCTGTCTTCGTGTAAAAAGACTTATTAGAATATCTTAGCGGTAAAGCACGTATACGCACCTCACGCTGAACGAACAAGCGCGTATCCCAGTGCGTCGCGCTGGACATACCGTAAGAATATTCTTTCAATCGGTAGAACATTTTCGGCAGAAGACATACTACGCAAAGATAGTACGCTCCTACCGCCTCATCGGATACTTCTGCGAAAGCAGAAGTTTTTATAGAAAGCAGACGGTTATACTCTTTTGAATGAATCGATGCTCAGTTAGTACAAGCACACACGCATCTAACAATTTTTGTTAGAATACGTACACACAGGTCACCAGCTTCCCGACTCAGGGGAACCTTGCCACGATATTTGGTCATTACGTCCAGGACAGCGACCCGCGGCGCAGCAGTGTAGAGAAAAAACCAGAACGAGAACGGAGGAACAGTCGAGAAATAGCGTAAAATACACTAAGACTCGAGGAGCGGTGACTGAATTCTCAACCGAGGCCGTAGAATAGCCACGCGCTCAACGCTGTTCCGACCGAACCGTCCGGCTCGACGTCTCTCTTATAGATACGAAAGCGCCAGCCGGAAGGCCGGCGCCGGCCGGGCTAGCGGCCGCGCGCTTACGGTGCAAAACCTCCGTAGCAACGTACCGTTCGGAAGGGACGCTGGAACTTAGTCTCGCGAACGCTCGATCACTACTATACAAAGCCAATATCCAACCATCGAAATACATTACCAGACGTTTTATTAACATAATAGAAATGCATTTTTACCAAAAAATTAATTTTTTTTTTCACCGAAAAATTGCATCAGTAAACATACTCTTTTATCGAATACGGACAAAAAATAAGTTTATAATCAATTACAATACGTTAAAATAAGTAGAAATATGCAAAAAAATATATACCTTGTAACGTTAATTAACGAAAAAATTAGAAAAATATCCCAGTCGTGTCAGTTCGACGAACGCTAATTTTTTGAAAAAATCGATAAAAATGTTTAATCCCGACGTATTTAATAGAGATAGAACGATTCCCGTAAAAAAATTTATACCTTGTAACGCTTTTTAACGAATAAACTCGAAAAAACTTTTTCGCCCTCGGAATTTTTCTAAGTCCCAACGTACCGGCTCGGAATTTTTCTATGTTCCAACGACCGGTCGTGTCGGTCCAAACGTTTTTATATCCGTCTGCCGACGATATAAACGCTTAATCCCGACGTATTTTATCGAGTTATAACGATTTCTTGAAAAATATTCGTACGTTATAACGCTTTTTAACGAATTAATCGAAAAAGAGTGTTCGGTCCGAAAATTTTCTAAGTACGAACGACCGGCCGCATAGGTCCGTTTTTAAAAATCGTTCTCGGACGGAAATAAACCATTAATCCCGACGTATTTCGTCGAGTTACGTCGATTTATGCAAAAAAATTCATACCTTGTAACGCTTTTTAACGAATAAACTCGAAAAAACTTTTTCGCGCTCGGAATTTTTCTAAGTCCCAACGTACCGGCTCGGAATTTTTCTATGTTCCAACGACCGGTCGTGTCGGTCCAAACGTTTTTATATCCGTCTGCCGACGATATAAACGCTTAATCCCGACGTATTTTATCGAGTTATAACGATTTCTTGAAAAATATTCGTACGTTATAACGCTTTTTAACGAATTAATCGAAAAAGAGTGTTCGGTCCGAAAATTTTCTAAGTACGAACGACCGGCCGCATAGGTCCGTTTTTAAAAATCGTTCTCGGACGGAAATAAACCATTAATCCCGACGTATTTCGTCGAGTTACGTCGATTTATGCAAAAAAATTCATACCTTGTAACGCTTTTTAACGAATAAACTCGAAAAAACTTTTTCGCCCTCGGAATTTTTCTAAGTCCCAACGTACCGGCTCGGAATTTTTCTATGTTCCAACGACCGGTCGTGTCGGTCCAAACGTTTTTATATCCGTCTGCCGACGATATAAACGCTTAATCCCGACGTATTTTATCGAGTTATAACGATTTCTTGAAAAATATTCGTACGTTATAACGCTTTTTAACGAATTAATCGAAAAAGAGTGTTCGGTCCGAAAATTTTCCAAGTACGAACGACCGGCCGCATAGGTCCGTTTTTAAAAATCGTTCTCGGACGGAAATAAACCATTAATCCCGACGTATTTCGTCGAGTTACGTCGATTTATGCAAAAAAATTCATACCTTGTAACGCTTTTTAACGAATAAACTCGAAAAAACTTTTTCGCGCTCGGAATTTTTCTAAGTCCCAACGTACCGGCTCGGAATTTTTCTATGTTCCAACGACCGGTCGTGTCGGTCCAAACGTTTTTATATCCGTCTGCCGACGATATAAACGCTTAATCCCGACGTATTTTATCGAGTTATAACGATTTCTTGAAAAATATTCGTACGTTATAACGCTTTTTAACGAATTAATCGAAAAAGAGTGTTCGGTCCGAAAATTTTCTAAGTACGAACGACCGGCCGCATAGGTCCGTTTTTAAAAATCGTTCTCGGACGGAAATAAACCATTAATCCCGACGTATTTCGTCGAGTTACGTCGATTTATGCAAAAAAATTCATACCTTGTAACGCTTTTTAACGAATAAACTCGAAAAAACTTTTTCGCCCTCGGAATTTTTCTAAGTCCCAACGTACCGGCTCGGAATTTTTCTATGTTCCAACGACCGGTCGTGTCGGTCCAAACGTTTTTATATCCGTCTGCCGACGATATAAACGCTTAATCCCGACGTATTTTATCGAGTTATAACGATTTCTTGAAAAATATTCGTACGTTATAACGCTTTTTAACGAATTAATCGAAAAAGAGTGTTCGGTCCGAAAATTTTCTAAGTACGAACGACCGGCCGCATAGGTCCGTTTTTAAAAATCGTTCTCGGACGGAAATAAACCATTAATCCCGACGTATTTCGTCGAGTTACGTCGATTTATGCAAAAAAATTCATACCTTGTAACGCTTTTTAACGAATAAACTCGAAAAAACTTTTTCGCGCTCGGAATTTTTCTAAGTCCCAACGTACCGGCTCGGAATTTTTCTATGTTCCAACGACCGGTCGTGTCGGTCCAAACGTTTTTATATCCGTCTGCCGACGATATAAACGCTTAATCCCGACGTATTTTATCGAGTTATAACGATTTCTTGAAAAATATTCGTACGTTATAACGCTTTTTAACGAATTAATCGAAAAAGAGTGTTCGGTCCGAAAATTTTCTAAGTACGAACGACCGGCCGCATAGGTCCGTTTTTAAAAATCGTTCTCGGACGGAAATAAACCATTAATCCCGACGTATTTCGTCGAGTTACGTCGATTTATGCAAAAAAATTCATACCTTGTAACGCTTTTTAACGAATAAACTCGAAAAAACTTTTTCGCCCTCGGAATTTTTCTAAGTCCCAACGTACCGGCTCGGAATTTTTCTATGTTCCAACGACCGGTCGTGTCGGTCCAAACGTTTTTATATCCGTCTGCCGACGATATAAACGCTTAATCCCGACGTATTTTATCGAGTTATAACGATTTCTTGAAAAATATTCGTACGTTATAACGCTTTTTAACGAATTAATCGAAAAAGAGTGTTCGGTCCGAAAATTTTCTAAGTACGAACGACCGGCCGCATAGGTCCGTTTTTAAAAATCGTTCTCGGACGGAAATAAACCATTAATCCCGACGTATTTCGTCGAGTTACGTCGATTTATGCAAAAAAATTCATACCTTGTAACGCTTTTTAACGAATAAACTCGAAAAAACTTTTTCGCGCTCGGAATTTTTCTAAGTCCCAACGTACCGGCTCGGAATTTTTCTATGTTCCAACGACCGGTCGTGTCGGTCCAAACGTTTTTATATCCGTCTGCCGACGATATAAACGCTTAATCCCGACGTATTTTATCGAGTTATAACGATTTCTTGAAAAATATTCGTACGTTATAACGCTTTTTAACGAATTAATCGAAAAAGAGTGTTCGGTCCGAAAATTTTCTAAGTACGAACGACCGGCCGCATAGGTCCGTTTTTAAAAATCGTTCTCGGACGGAAATAAACCATTAATCCCGACGTATTTCGTCGAGTTACGTCGATTTATGCAAAAAAATTCATACCTTGTAACGCTTTTTAACGAATAAACTCGAAAAAACTTTTTCGCCCTCGGAATTTTTCTAAGTCCCAACGTACCGGCTCGGAATTTTTCTATGTTCCAACGACCGGTCGTGTCGGTCCAAACGTTTTTATATCCGTCTGCCGACGATATAAACGCTTAATCCCGACGTATTTTATCGAGTTATAACGATTTCTTGAAAAATATTCGTACGTTATAACGCTTTTTAACGAATTAATCGAAAAAGAGTGTTCGGTCCGAAAATTTTCTAAGTACGAACGACCGGCCGCATAGGTCCGTTTTTAAAAATCGTTCTCGGACGGAAATAAACCATTAATCCCGACGTATTTCGTCGAGTTACGTCGATTTATGCAAAAAAATTCATACCTTGTAACGCTTTTTAACGAATAAACTCGAAAAAACTTTTTCGCGCTCGGAATTTTTCTAAGTCCCAACGTACCGGCTCGGAATTTTTCTATGTTCCAACGACCGGTCGTGTCGGTCCAAACGTTTTTATATCCGTCTGCCGACGATATAAACGCTTAATCCCGACGTATTTTATCGAGTTATAACGATTTCTTGAAAAATATTCGTACGTTATAACGCTTTTTAACGAATTAATCGAAAAAGAGTGTTCGGTCCGAAAATTTTCTAAGTACGAACGACCGGCCGCATAGGTCCGTTTTTAAAAATCGTTCTCGGACGGAAATAAACCATTAATCCCGACGTATTTCGTCGAGTTACGTCGATTTATGCAAAAAAATTCATACCTTGTAACGCTTTTTAACGAATAAACTCGAAAAAACTTTTTCGCGCTCGGAATTTTTCTAAGTCCCAACGTACCGGCTCGGAATTTTTCTATGTTCCAACGACCGGTCGTGTCGGTCCAAACGTTTTTATATCCGTCTGCCGACGATATAAACGCTTAATCCCGACGTATTTTATCGAGTTATAACGATTTCTTGAAAAATATTCGTACGTTATAACGCTTTTTAACGAATTAATCGAAAAAGAGTGTTCGGTCCGAAAATTTTCTAAGTACGAACGACCGGCCGCATAGGTCCGTTTTTAAAAATCGTTCTCGGACGGAAATAAACCATTAATCCCGACGTATTTCGTCGAGTTACGTCGATTTATGCAAAAAAATTCATACCTTGTAACGCTTTTTAACGAATAAACTCGAAAAAACTTTTTCGCCCTCGGAATTTTTCTAAGTCCCAACGTACCGGCTCGGAATTTTTCTATGTTCCAACGACCGGTCGTGTCGGTCCAAACGTTTTTATATCCGTCTGCCGACGATATAAACGCTTAATCCCGACGTATTTTATCGAGTTATAACGATTTCTTGAAAAATATTCGTACGTTATAACGCTTTTTAACGAATTAATCGAAAAAGAGTGTTCGGTCCGAAAATTTTCTAAGTACGAACGACCGGCCGCATAGGTCCGTTTTTAAAAATCGTTCTCGGACGGAAATAAACCATTAATCCCGACGTATTTCGTCGAGTTACGTCGATTTATGCAAAAAAATTCATACCTTGTAACGCTTTTTAACGAATAAACTCGAAAAAACTTTTTCGCGCTCGGAATTTTTCTAAGTCCCAACGTACCGGCTCGGAATTTTTCTATGTTCCAACGACCGGTCGTGTCGGTCCAAACGTTTTTATATCCGTCTGCCGACGATATAAACGCTTAATCCCGACGTATTTTATCGAGTTATAACGATTTCTTGAAAAATATTCGTACGTTATAACGCTTTTTAACGAATTAATCGAAAAAGAGTGTTCGGTCCGAAAATTTTCTAAGTACGAACGACCGGCCGCATAGGTCCGTTTTTAAAAATCGTTCTCGGACGGAAATAAACCATTAATCCCGACGTATTTCGTCGAGTTACGTCGATTTATGCAAAAAAATTCATACCTTGTAACGCTTTTTAACGAATAAACTCGAAAAAACTTTTTCGCCCTCGGAATTTTTCTAAGTCCCAACGTACCGGCTCGGAATTTTTCTATGTTCCAACGACCGGTCGTGTCGGTCCAAACGTTTTTATATCCGTCTGCCGACGATATAAACGCTTAATCCCGACGTATTTTATCGAGTTATAACGATTTCTTGTAAAATATTCATACCTTCTAACACTTTTTAGCGAGTTATTTCGAGTTGAACTTTCGGTACTTTCGTAACGGGGCGAAAAAATTCTAAGTTCCAACGTCCCGGTCAAGTTGGTCCGGAGGATGAAATTTTTTAAAAAAATAAAGTGAAATCGCTACTTTCGACTAGATTTCGTCGAAACGTAACGATTTCACGCAAAATTTCGATACGTTATAACGCTTTTTGGCGAGTTATTTCGAGTTGAACTTTCGGTACTTTCGTAACGGTGCGAAAAAATTCTAAGTTCCAACGTCCCGGTCACGTTGGTCCGGAGGATGAAATTTTTTAAAAAAATAAAGTGAAATCGCTACTTTCGACTAGATTTCGTCGATACGTAACGATTTCACGCAAAATTTCGATACGTTATAACGCTTTTTAGCGAGTTATTTCGAGTTGAACTTTCGGTACTTTCGTAACGGGGCGAAAAAATTCTAAGTTCCAACGTCCCGGTCACGTTGGTCCGGAGGATGAAATTTTTTAAAAAAATAAAGTGAAATCGCTACTTTCGACTAGATTTCGTCGAAACGTAACGATTTCACGCAAAATTTCGATACGTTATAACGCTTTTTAGCGAGTTATTTCGAGTTGAACTTTCGGTACTTTCGTAACGGGGCGAAAAAATTCTAAGTTCCAACGTCCCGGTCACGTTGGTCCGGAGGATGAAATTTTTTAAAAAAATAAAGTGAAATCGCTACTTTCGACTAGATTTCGTCGAAACGTAACGATTTCACGCAAAATTTCGATACGTTATAACGCTTTTTAGCGAGTTATTTCGAGTTGAACTTTCGGTACTTTCGTAACGGTGCGAAAAAATTCTAAGTTCCAACGTCCCGGTCACGTTGGTCCGGAGGATGAAATTTTTTAAAAAAATAAAGTGAAATCGCTACTTTCGACTAGATTTCGTCGAAACGTAACGATTTCACGCAAAATTTCGATACGTTATAACGCTTTTTGGCGAGTTATTTCGAGTTGAACTTTCGGTACTTTCGTAACGGTGCGAAAAAATTCTAAGTTCCAACGTCCCGGTCACGTTGGTCCGGAGGATGAAATTTTTTAAAAAAATAAAGTGAAATCGCTACTTTCGACTAGATTTCGTCGAAACGTAACGATTTCACGCAAAATTTCGATACGTTATAACGCTTTTTGGCGAGTTATTTCGAGTTGAACTTTCGGTACTTTCGTAACGGGGCGAAAAAATTCTAAGTTCCAACGTCCCGGTCACGTTGGTCCGGAGGATGAAATTTTTTAAAAAAATAAAGTGAAATCGCTACTTTCGACTAGATTTCGTCGAAACGTAACGATTTCACGCAAAATTTCGATACGTTATAACGCTTTTTGGCGAGTTATTTCGAGTTGAACTTTCGGTACTTTCGTAGCGGTGCGAAAAAATTCTAAGTTCCAACGTCCCGGTCACGTTGGTCCGGAGGATGAAATTTTTTAAAAAAATAAAGTGAAATCGCTACTTTCGACTAGATTTCGTCGATACGTAACGATTTCACTGATAATTTCGATGCGTTATAACGCTTTTTCTCGAGTTATTTCGACTCGAACGTTCGAACAGTGGCGAATATTTCAAAGTCCCTGCGACGCAACGATACGCTCTTACGCGTTGCTCGCTCGCTCCGCTCGCTCGAAAAAAAAAGTAGCCCAACCCAAAACCAATCCCTTTAGCGTTCGTTCTTCGATTTCATCGAAATCTTCGTTCGAACGCTTGGGATCGGTTTTGGGTTGGGCTATATTCGTCCGAGCGAGCGCAGCGAGCGAGCATTTGTCGCGATTATTTTCCTCGTTTTCGTCTCTCTCGTGAAACGGGAAAAAACGTGGAAAACGGGAAAAAACGGGAAAAAACGGGAAAAAACGCGAAGAAACGGGAAAAAACGCGGAAAAACGTTTAAAAATATTTGAAAAAGCGCGCGCGCGCGCGCGCAATACGAGCTGCGCAGAACGGCGTACCTTAAGAGAGTGTTACCTACTCCGGCGCATACCCGCTGATTCGGAGGTGCGCGCGCAGCGGTAGCACGAGCGGCTAAGTCCAGCGGCGTATTGCTTTATGCTCGCACGCGACTAAGTCCAGCGGCGTATTGCTTTCAGTTTGTACGCGACTAAGTCCAGCGGCGTATTGCTTTATGC
>NW_026099325.1:335000-350000 GCF_024542735.1 Bombus huntii
TATCGGTCTCGTGGTTGTATTTAGCCTTAGATGGAGTTTACCACCAACTTAGGGCTGCACTCTCAAGCAACCCGACTCTAAGGAGAGATCCTCCCGGGACGCGTTCCGGTCGCTACGGGCCTGGCACCCTCTGTGGGTACATGGCCCCATTCAAGATGGACTTGGACGCGGTTCGACGTCTCGGGTCAATCGGATCCTCCCGAACACTACATTTCCCAACGGCGGAACCGCGGGATTCAGTGCTGGGCTAATTCCTGTTCGCTCGCCGCTACTAAGGAAATCCTTGTTAGTTTCTTTTCCTCCGCTTAGTAATATGCTTAAATTCAGCGGGTGATCTCGCCTACTCTGAGGTCGCTTCAACGTCACGACGCGAAACGAAAATTCGTTCGTGTCGTGTTTTGCGTAGACTCGTAGAAAACGAAAGCTCGGAAAGATTCGGTGCGAGAGAAGGTGGTGTGTGTGTGTATTTCTCTGTGCGAAAATCGCCTCAAAGAGAAAAAAAATTCGAATAGAAGGAGAACACTCTCTATTCGATATACAATATATATGTATGTATGTATGTACGAGCGTTTTATGCATCTCGCCAAAGTGCCAAACTTCGTTCGTCGTATCATGTTCGAGCTAAGACTCACGCAAGACATCCGTGTAACGATCGTCCGGTTTTTAACGTCCGTCCTCTTTTTCTCCTACAGCCGTTTCTCTTCTCTCGACGATTCCAGCGGTTCCCGGTACGGGAACTCACGCAAGTGAAAAAGCGAGCGAGACGTACCGTCGGGTGGGTGTGTGTGTTCGGGGACTGGACGACCGGCGCGACGTTAGGATGCGCGGTCCAGCGATAGACGACGAAGAGGCATGGGATGACCAACACTCTCTTTTCTCTATTCTCGAAGCGTCGAATTGCCATAAAAAAAAAATCACACGCGCGCACGACATAGTCGTACGCGCGTGTATACCTCGTCTCTCTCAAAGTTTTTTTCTCGAGCCTCGCCAAAGGGGATCGTCTTCTTCCTCGTCTACGATCTCTCCGACGACGACGACCGTACGAACAACTTCGTAACGGACTCACATGCGCATCTTCCTCGGGTACAGAAACGCTGCGGAAAACACCTCGAGCTTGTAGTTACAGCAGCACCCGTGTATAGCCGATCTTAGACACACGCTAGTTCGCACACGCGTTACATATATAATATGTAAGATTTCCGACGAACGTGGCTTTTCGGGAGCCAGGCGCGCGGGCAGAGAGATACACGACGACGGGGAAAATTCGTCCCGATACGAGTACGTGTACTCTCCGATCTCCGCGCGACGCTGGGGATCATACCTCCCTAAGTCGTCAGAGCGCTCGAAGAAATCTCGCGTGTGCGTTCCCGGATCTACGGCTGATACTTTCGGGGCTTGTAAAAAAGCACAGAGCGTGTAAAACGCAACGACGACCCATCGATGCGACGGTCCTCGTTGTTGTCAGTCGCTTTCGCGAAGAGACGGAGTGGGCATTCGATCCCTGGGGCTGTACGAGAGTCTTAAGAAAAGACGGTAGATTATGGCAAAGTTTCGCACGCCATCGAGTTTAGGTTTTTTTTTTGGTTCTCTCTTCTCTCCTCTCTCGACCGAGTTCCCATATTTGCTTTCTCTCTCAGTCTCGCCAAATATAATATTCTTTTAAGACGACGTCGGGGGCGCGGACCTTCGTGCGTCGAACACCGGCAAACGTAGCATATATCGCCTGATATGAAAAAAAAATCGGTCACGAGGAGAACACTACGAGTATATACGTTCGATAACCGATACACGAAGCGGTGCATAAGCGGGCGGTCGCCCTCGTAAGGACGACTCACGACGCCGCGAGCACTCACGCAGGTCCGTGACCGGTTCTCTCCGCTCTTATTCGTATCCCTTCGTATACCTTCGTCCGACTCTGAAACGTTCTCTTATAATTTTTAAGAAGAACGACGGCGGGTTGTCAAGGCAAGAAGGGACAGAGAGAGACAGAGGTAGAGTTTCGTAGTCTCCCGTGAACACGATAGATTATATATCGAGCATGCGTACGACTTGCACGGTCTCTGCACGACCGCGACGAACGCCGACGAGCGTCCAACAATCGCTCGTACGTCGCGTATGTTCTCTCCGTCCGCTCTTATTCGTATCCTCGTTCTTGTACCTTCGTCCGACTCTGAAACGTTCTCTTATATAAAGAAGAACGACGGCGGGTTGTTAAGGCAAGAAGGGACAGAGAGAGACAGATACGGAGAGTAACGATACGCAACGCAAGCAGTCTTAGGTTTACGTGAGCAACCCTCAGCCAGGCGTGGTCCAGGAATTGTATCCGTGGACCGCAATGTGCGTTCGAAATGTCGATGTTCATGTGTCCTGCAGTTCACACGTTGACGCGCAATTAGCTGCGTTCTTCATCGACCCACGAGCCAAGTGATCCACCGTTCAGGGTAATCTTTTATAAATTTACAACAGTTCAATACTCAAATGTACTCTTCTCGGTTCTAGCGAAGCCGAGTTCCGTCACGTTCGACCAACGGGAATCGAACGCGCAGAAGTCGCCATAGGATTGACGACACAAAAACGTTCGAAAAAAAAGAAAACGACGAACGCGCGAAGATACGCGCGTTCGCCGGCCGGGCGTAAAGTACATTATGATATATAACAACCATCGAGATCGAAGCTCCGTTCGTCAGGAAACGACGGGGATATATACACCCGATTCTGAATCCTCTGTACAGCACACGATCTCGCGAACGAGTAAGCACGGTGGCTAGCCCATGTTATATATGTGTTTGATTCTACTCTCTCGTCCAATTATTCAAGAAACAGCGCGCGTGCATCTCTCCATCGTTCGGGTGATAGTAAAGATTCGATGGGATTCGCGCGGCCGTCCGCCTCGAGCGGTCTTTCGTCCCAATATCCAGAAGCAGAGTTTGAAAAACTCTAGCGACGGCACGGGTGTCCGACTCACGACATCGAGGTTTCGAAGCCGGCGATCCCCTCCGAACGGATGGCGACCACGCGACCGACTGAAAGCATGAAAAATCGACGAAAGATAGAACACATCTCCGTTCGGGTGGTGTTTTTTCTTTAAAAAAAAAAAAAAAAAACAAAAATTCGATGGGACTCGCAGCCATCGTCCTCGCGCGGTCTTTCGTCCCGATATCCAGAAGCAGAGTTTGAAAAACTCTAGCGACGGCACGGGTGTCCGACTCACGACAACGAGGATAGACAGCCGGTCCCCTCCGAACGGGTTATGCGACGATAAACTCGATGAAACTTTAGTCTCGTTCAGGTAGTGTGTGTCTTGTAAATCAAAAATTCGATGGGACACGCATCCATCGTCCTCGCGCGGTCTTTCGTCCCAACATCCAGAAGCAGAGTTTGAAAAACTCTAGCGACGGCACGGGTGTCCGACTCACGACAACGAGGATAGACAGCCGGTCCCCTCTGAACGGTATATTATATATGAGATGATAGACGACAAACTGGATGAAACTTTAAGTCTCGTTCAGGTAGTGTGTAAATCAAAAATTCGATGGGACTCGCATCCGTCGTCCTCGCGCGGTCTTTCGTCCCGATATCCAGAAGCAGAGTTTGAAAAACTCTAGCGACGGCACGGGTGTCCGACTCACGACAACGAGGAAAGACAGCCGGTCCCCTCTGAACGGTATATTATATGAAACTTTAAGTCTCGTTCAGGTAGTGTGTAAGTCAAAAATTCGATGGGACTCGCATCCGTCGTCCTCGCGCGGTCTTTCGTCCCGATATCCAGAAGCAGAGTTTGAAAAACTCTAGCGACGGCACGGGTGTCCGACTCACGACAACGAGGATAGACAGCCGGTCCCCTCTGAACGGTATATTATATATGCGATGATAGACGACAAACTGGATGAAACTTTAAGTCTCGTTCAGGTAGTGTGTAAATAAAAAATTCGATGGGACTCGCATCCGTCGTCCTCGCGCGGTCTTTCGTCCCGATATCCAGAAGCAGAGTTTGAAAAACTCTAGCGACGGCACGGGTGTCCGACTCACGACAACGAGGAAAGACAGCCGGTCCCCTCTGAACGGTATATTATATGAAACTTTAAGTCTCGTTCAGGTAGTGTGTAAGTCAAAAATTCGATGGGACTCGCATCCGTCGTCCTCGCGCGGTCTTTCGTCCCGATATCCAGAAGCAGAGTTTGAAAAACTCTAGCGACGGCACGGGTGTCCGACTCACGACAACGAGGATAGACAGCCGGTCCCCTCTGAACGGTATATAATATACATTATGCGACGGTAGACGATCAACTAGACGAAACTTTAGTCTCGTTCAGGTGGTGTAAAAAAAATTCGATGGGATACGCACGCACGGCTGTCGTCGTCCTCGAGCGGTCTTTCGTCCCAATATCCAGAAGCAGAGTTTGAAAAACTCTAGCGACGGCACGGGTGTCCGACTCACGACATCGAGGCTTCGAAGCCGGCGGCGTTCCCCTCTGAACGAACTTCGGCTAGACTAGTTACGAATCGTTGCTACACATCGTCTTCATCGTCGTCGTCGTCGACATCGACATCATCATCATCATCATCATCATATCATCATCATCATCATCATCATCGGTCATCGTCGCATAGCGGGCCAACATCCACGCGATGCGTCTTCGTTCTAGGTTACCCGATCCACGAGTATGTTACACGTGGTTTCGTTATTTCGAACGAAACGACATACGAAGAGCACACGCCCTTTGGGTAGGAAGCACGTTTCGAGAACGACGAGAGTTTCGATGAAAGAGACGAGAGAAGTCGACGCAGAAGGTATCCATGGATCTTCGAAGAGAACCTTCGAAGATGTATATCGGTATCCTTTCGCTCTGCGCGACTCGCTACAAGTTCTTTCGCTCTCGTCGACTCGTTCTAGACGCTTCGTTCGATCCCAAAGAGGAGTCTTCGATATGTCCCGTTGCTAGGAGGAGAACAAACGCAACACAGACCACGAAACATAGAAGAGAATAGGCGAGCATGATCACTCCGACACGAGGCACTTTAGAGATTTTCTTATTAGTTTGCATGGACTTTTATATTTCGTTTGTACGGTTTCCACGATGCAAATACGAAATACGAGATCGTGACGGCGGGTCTTTCTGTGTACGGCCTCTCGCAGGCGCCACGACTGCATTTCTCTTTACACCTGGTTTCCATCGTAATTTTTTCGTTTGATATCGAGCCTTAACTTTTGTTGGCTCTTTCGAAGCTAGAGTTCCCTTTTATTAGAATTTCATATATATATATATTATATGTTATATGTTTTATTCGGAGACGGCGGGTCTTTCTGTTTACGACCTCACGCAGGCGCCTCGAATAAGTTTCATTCGCATTTCGTTTTTATACTTGTATATATATATCTCTTCATCCCGATGATCGAGAGAGAGTGCCACCTTCTCTTCGTATAATTCCGTAGCTGGAGGGTCGTCTCCTCCTTAAGAATATTTCTATTCGTGCCAACGGAGGTTGCCAAGCTCCCTGGCGTTTTCGTTTGTTAAAGTATATAGCTTGTTAATACGTCGTATATACTTTCGTCGATACAGGAGGAGTACGGCTCCTTACCGACCATTGTGATATATATTTCATAGTTTTTATATGTGTTCAAGTCAAATTCTTTTGGTATCGTATCGTTAATGATCCTTCCGCAGGTTCACCTACGGAAACCTTGTTACGACTTTTACTTCCTCTAAATGATCAAGTTTGGTCATCTTCCCGGTAACATCGGCAATGCTTATCACATTGGCCGCGCACCAGTCCGAAGACCTCACTAAATCATTCAATCGGTAGTAGCGACGGGCGGTGTGTACAAAGGGCAGGGACGTAATCAACGCGAGCTTATGACTCGCGCTTACTGGGAATTCCTCGTTCATGGGGAATAATTGCAAGCCCCAATCCCTAGCACGAAGGAGGTTCAGCGGGTTACCCGGGCCTTTCGGCCAGGGAAAACACGCTGATTCCTTCAGTGTAGCGCGCGTGCGGCCCAGAACATCTAAGGGCATCACAGACCTGTTATTGCTCAATCTCGTGCGGCTAGAAGCCGCCTGTTCCTCTAAGAAGATTTGTTTGTACGTTGGTAGTAAAAACCCACCGACCGAAGCCGGGGGCCTTCGAGATACCATAAGTTACGTCTATTTAGCAGGCTAGAGTCTCGTTCGTTATCGGAATTAACCAGACAAATCGCTCCACCAACTAAGAACGGCCATGCACCACCACCCACCGAATCAAGAAAGAGCTATCAATCTGTCAATCCTTCCGGTGTCCGGGCCTGGTGAGGTTTCCCGTGTTGAGTCAAATTAAGCCGCAGGCTCCACTCCTGGTGGTGCCCTTCCGTCAATTCCTTTAAGTTTCAGCTTTGCAACCATACTTCCCCCGGAACCCAAAAGCTTTGGTTTCCCGGAAGCTGCCCGCCGAGTCATCGGAGGAACTTCGGCGGATCGCTGGCTGGCATCGTTTATGGTTAGAACTAGGGCGGTATCTGATCGCCTTCGAACCTCTAACTTTCGTTCTTGATTAATGAAAACATTTTTGGCAAATGCTTTCGCTTCTGTCCGTCTTGCGACGATCCAAGAATTTCACCTCTAACGTCGCAATACGAATGCCCCCATCTGTCCCTATTAATCATTACCTCGGGGCTCCGAAAACCAACAAAATAGAACCGAGGTCCTATTCCATTATTCCATGCACACAGTATTCAGGCGAAGGTAGCCTGCTTTAAGCACTCTAATTTGTTCAAAGTAAACGTATCGGCCCACCTCGACACTCAGTGAAGAGCACCGCGATGGGATATTAGTTGGACCGCCCGCGAGGAGCTAAGCCCACCGATAGGACGTACCACATAATGCCAGTTAAACACCGCGAGCGGTGAACCGACACTGTGACACACAGATTCAACTACGAGCTTTTTAACCGCAACAACTTTAATATACGCTATTGGAGCTGGAATTACCGCGGCTGCTGGCACCAGACTTGCCCTCCAATTGGTCCTCGTTAAAGGATTTAAAGTGTACTCATTCCGATTACGGGGCCTCGGATGAGTCCCGTATCGTTATTTTTCGTCACTACCTCCCCGTGCCGGGAGTGGGTAATTTGCGCGCCTGCTGCCTTCCTTGGATGTGGTAGCTGTTTCTCAGGCTCCCTCTCCGGAATCGAACCCTGATTCCCCGTTACCCGTTACAACCATGGTAGGCGCAGAACCTACCATCGACAGTTGATAAGGCAGACATTTGAAAGATGCGTCGCCGGTGCTAGATGACCATGCGATCAGCACAAAGTTATTCAGAGTCACCAAAACAAACGATGGACGGACAGACGAGCCATCCGCCACCGATTGGTTTTGATCTAATAAAAGCATTCCTACCATCTCTGGTCGGAATCTGTTTGCATGTATTAGCTCTAGAATTACCACAGTTATCCAAGTAAATGTAGGTATGATCTAAGAAACCATAACTGATTTAATGAGCCATTCGCGGTTTCACCTTAATGCGGCATGTACTGAGACATGCATGGCTTAATCTTTGAGACAAGCATATGACTACTGGCAGGATCAACCAGGGATCTTATTCGTATAACAATTCTTATAAATTTCGTTTAAGTTCTCTTCGTGTCGTAGGTGGGACGTAAGCACCGTACGACGAGACTTTTCGTTCTTAAGATAGATATATTATAAAATATATCTCCTAGCGACGTTCGAGATACACCCATAGTTCAGTAATAATCTTCGAACGCCGCTCGCAGCCACTTTGTAATTCTCAACTCCACCTCCTCTCTTCTCTCTCTCTCTTTCTCATAGTCTTATATAAAATGTTTAGAATCGTACTTCTAAAGGAACATTTCCATAATGCTGTCTTCGTGTAAAAAGACTTATTAGAATATCTTAGCGGTAAAGCACGTATACGCACCTCACGCTGAACGAACAAGCGCGTATCCCAGTGCGTCGCGCTGGACATACCGTAAGAATATTCTTTCAATCGGTAGAACATTTTCGGCAGAAGACATACTACGCAAAGATAGTACGCTCCTACCGCCTCATCGGATACTTCTGCGAAAGCAGAAGTTTTTATAGAAAGCAGACGGTTATACTCTTTTGAATGAATCGATGCTCAGTTAGTACAAGCACACACGCATCTAACAATTTTTGTTAGAATACGTACACACAGGTCACCAGCTTCCCGACTCAGGGGAACCTTGCCACGATATTTGGTCATTACGTCCAGGACAGCGACCCGCGGCGCAGCAGTGTAGAGAAAAAACCAGAACGAGAACGGAGGAACAGTCGAGAAATAGCGTAAAATACACTAAGACTCGAGGAGCGGTGACTGAATTCTCAACCGAGGCCGTAGAATAGCCACGCGCTCAACGCTGTTCCGACCGAACCGTCCGGCTCGACGTCTCTCTTATAGATACGAAAGCGCCAGCCGGAAGGCCGGCGCCGGCCGGGCTAGCGGCCGCGCGCTTACGGTGCAAAACCTCCGTAGCAACGTACCGTTCGGAAGGGACGCTGGAACTTAGTCTCGCGAACGCTCGATCACTACTATACAAAGCCAATATCCAACCATCGAAATACATTACCAGACGTTTTATTAACATAATAGAAATGCATTTTTACCAAAAAATTAATTTTTTTTTTCACCGAAAAATTGCATCAGTAAACATACTCTTTTATCGAATACGGACAAAAAATAAGTTTATAATCAATTACAATACGTTAAAATAAGTAGAAATATGCAAAAAAATATATACCTTGTAACGTTAATTAACGAAAAAATTAGAAAAATATCCCAGTCGTGTCAGTTCGACGAACGCTAATTTTTTGAAAAAATCGATAAAAATGTTTAATCCCGACGTATTTAATAGAGATAGAACGATTCCCGTAAAAAAATTTATACCTTGTAACGCTTTTTAACGAATAAACTCGAAAAAACTTTTTCGCCCTCGGAATTTTTCTAAGTCCCAACGTACCGGCTCGGAATTTTTCTATGTTCCAACGACCGGTCGTGTCGGTCCAAACGTTTTTATATCCGTCTGCCGACGATATAAACGCTTAATCCCGACGTATTTTATCGAGTTATAACGATTTCTTGAAAAATATTCGTACGTTATAACGCTTTTTAACGAATTAATCGAAAAAGAGTGTTCGGTCCGAAAATTTTCTAAGTACGAACGACCGGCCGCATAGGTCCGTTTTTAAAAATCGTTCTCGGACGGAAATAAACCATTAATCCCGACGTATTTCGTCGAGTTACGTCGATTTATGCAAAAAAATTCATACCTTGTAACGCTTTTTAACGAATAAACTCGAAAAAACTTTTTCGCGCTCGGAATTTTTCTAAGTCCCAACGTACCGGCTCGGAATTTTTCTATGTTCCAACGACCGGTCGTGTCGGTCCAAACGTTTTTATATCCGTCTGCCGACGATATAAACGCTTAATCCCGACGTATTTTATCGAGTTATAACGATTTCTTGAAAAATATTCGTACGTTATAACGCTTTTTAACGAATTAATCGAAAAAGAGTGTTCGGTCCGAAAATTTTCTAAGTACGAACGACCGGCCGCATAGGTCCGTTTTTAAAAATCGTTCTCGGACGGAAATAAACCATTAATCCCGACGTATTTCGTCGAGTTACGTCGATTTATGCAAAAAAATTCATACCTTGTAACGCTTTTTAACGAATAAACTCGAAAAAACTTTTTCGCCCTCGGAATTTTTCTAAGTCCCAACGTACCGGCTCGGAATTTTTCTATGTTCCAACGACCGGTCGTGTCGGTCCAAACGTTTTTATATCCGTCTGCCGACGATATAAACGCTTAATCCCGACGTATTTTATCGAGTTATAACGATTTCTTGAAAAATATTCGTACGTTATAACGCTTTTTAACGAATTAATCGAAAAAGAGTGTTCGGTCCGAAAATTTTCTAAGTACGAACGACCGGCCGCATAGGTCCGTTTTTAAAAATCGTTCTCGGACGGAAATAAACCATTAATCCCGACGTATTTCGTCGAGTTACGTCGATTTATGCAAAAAAATTCATACCTTGTAACGCTTTTTAACGAATAAACTCGAAAAAACTTTTTCGCCCTCGGAATTTTTCTAAGTCCCAACGTACCGGCTCGGAATTTTTCTATGTTCCAACGACCGGTCGTGTCGGTCCAAACGTTTTTATATCCGTCTGCCGACGATATAAACGCTTAATCCCGACGTATTTTATCGAGTTATAACGATTTCTTGAAAAATATTCGTACGTTATAACGCTTTTTAACGAATTAATCGAAAAAGAGTGTTCGGTCCGAAAATTTTCTAAGTACGAACGACCGGCCGCATAGGTCCGTTTTTAAAAATCGTTCTCGGACGGAAATAAACCATTAATCCCGACGTATTTCGTCGAGTTACGTCGATTTATGCAAAAAAATTCATACCTTGTAACGCTTTTTAACGAATAAACTCGAAAAAACTTTTTCGCGCTCGGAATTTTTCTAAGTCCCAACGTACCGGCTCGGAATTTTTCTATGTTCCAACGACCGGTCGTGTCGGTCCAAACGTTTTTATATCCGTCTGCCGACGATATAAACGCTTAATCCCGACGTATTTTATCGAGTTATAACGATTTCTTGAAAAATATTCGTACGTTATAACGCTTTTTAACGAATTAATCGAAAAAGAGTGTTCGGTCCGAAAATTTTCTAAGTACGAACGACCGGCCGCATAGGTCCGTTTTTAAAAATCGTTCTCGGACGGAAATAAACCATTAATCCCGACGTATTTCGTCGAGTTACGTCGATTTATGCAAAAAAATTCATACCTTGTAACGCTTTTTAACGAATAAACTCGAAAAAACTTTTTCGCCCTCGGAATTTTTCTAAGTCCCAACGTACCGGCTCGGAATTTTTCTATGTTCCAACGACCGGTCGTGTCGGTCCAAACGTTTTTATATCCGTCTGCCGACGATATAAACGCTTAATCCCGACGTATTTTATCGAGTTATAACGATTTCTTGAAAAATATTCGTACGTTATAACGCTTTTTAACGAATTAATCGAAAAAGAGTGTTCGGTCCGAAAATTTTCTAAGTACGAACGACCGGCCGCATAGGTCCGTTTTTAAAAATCGTTCTCGGACGGAAATAAACCATTAATCCCGACGTATTTCGTCGAGTTACGTCGATTTATGCAAAAAAATTCATACCTTGTAACGCTTTTTAACGAATAAACTCGAAAAAACTTTTTCGCCCTCGGAATTTTTCTAAGTCCCAACGTACCGGCTCGGAATTTTTCTATGTTCCAACGACCGGTCGTGTCGGTCCAAACGTTTTTATATCCGTCTGCCGACGATATAAACGCTTAATCCCGACGTATTTTATCGAGTTATAACGATTTCTTGAAAAATATTCGTACGTTATAACGCTTTTTAACGAATTAATCGAAAAAGAGTGTTCGGTCCGAAAATTTTCTAAGTACGAACGACCGGCCGCATAGGTCCGTTTTTAAAAATCGTTCTCGGACGGAAATAAACCATTAATCCCGACGTATTTCGTCGAGTTACGTCGATTTATGCAAAAAAATTCATACCTTGTAACGCTTTTTAACGAATAAACTCGAAAAAACTTTTTCGCCCTCGGAATTTTTCTAAGTCCCAACGTACCGGCTCGGAATTTTTCTATGTTCCAACGACCGGTCGTGTCGGTCCAAACGTTTTTATATCCGTCTGCCGACGATATAAACGCTTAATCCCGACGTATTTTATCGAGTTATAACGATTTCTTGAAAAATATTCGTACGTTATAACGCTTTTTAACGAATTAATCGAAAAAGAGTGTTCGGTCCGAAAATTTTCTAAGTACGAACGACCGGCCGCATAGGTCCGTTTTTAAAAATCGTTCTCGGACGGAAATAAACCATTAATCCCGACGTATTTCGTCGAGTTACGTCGATTTATGCAAAAAAATTCATACCTTGTAACGCTTTTTAACGAATAAACTCGAAAAAACTTTTTCGCGCTCGGAATTTTTCTAAGTCCCAACGTACCGGCTCGGAATTTTTCTATGTTCCAACGACCGGTCGTGTCGGTCCAAACGTTTTTATATCCGTCTGCCGACGATATAAACGCTTAATCCCGACGTATTTTATCGAGTTATAACGATTTCTTGAAAAATATTCGTACGTTATAACGCTTTTTAACGAATTAATCGAAAAAGAGTGTTCGGTCCGAAAATTTTCTAAGTACGAACGACCGGCCGCATAGGTCCGTTTTTAAAAATCGTTCTCGGACGGAAATAAACCATTAATCCCGACGTATTTCGTCGAGTTACGTCGATTTATGCAAAAAAATTCATACCTTGTAACGCTTTTTAACGAATAAACTCGAAAAAACTTTTTCGCCCTCGGAATTTTTCTAAGTCCCAACGTACCGGCTCGGAATTTTTCTATGTTCCAACGACCGGTCGTGTCGGTCCAAACGTTTTTATATCCGTCTGCCGACGATATAAACGCTTAATCCCGACGTATTTTATCGAGTTATAACGATTTCTTGAAAAATATTCGTACGTTATAACGCTTTTTAACGAATTAATCGAAAAAGAGTGTTCGGTCCGAAAATTTTCTAAGTACGAACGACCGGCCGCATAGGTCCGTTTTTAAAAATCGTTCTCGGACGGAAATAAACCATTAATCCCGACGTATTTCGTCGAGTTACGTCGATTTATGCAAAAAAATTCATACCTTGTAACGCTTTTTAACGAATAAACTCGAAAAAACTTTTTCGCCCTCGGAATTTTTCTAAGTCCCAACGTACCGGCTCGGAATTTTTCTATGTTCCAACGACCGGTCGTGTCGGTCCAAACGTTTTTATATCCGTCTGCCGACGATATAAACGCTTAATCCCGACGTATTTTATCGAGTTATAACGATTTCTTGAAAAATATTCGTACGTTATAACGCTTTTTAACGAATTAATCGAAAAAGAGTGTTCGGTCCGAAAATTTTCTAAGTACGAACGACCGGCCGCATAGGTCCGTTTTTAAAAATCGTTCTCGGACGGAAATAAACCATTAATCCCGACGTATTTCGTCGAGTTACGTCGATTTATGCAAAAAAATTCATACCTTGTAACGCTTTTTAACGAATAAACTCGAAAAAACTTTTTCGCCCTCGGAATTTTTCTAAGTCCCAACGTACCGGCTCGGAATTTTTCTATGTTCCAACGACCGGTCGTGTCGGTCCAAACGTTTTTATATCCGTCTGCCGACGATATAAACGCTTAATCCCGACGTATTTTATCGAGTTATAACGATTTCTTGTAAAATATTCATACCTTCTAACACTTTTTAACGAGTTATTTGGAGGGGATCTTTCGGCCTTTTCGTAGCGGTGCGAAAAAATTCTAAGTTCCAACGTCCCGGTCACGTTGGTCCGGAGGATGAAATTTTTCAAAAAAATAAAGTGAAATCGCTACTTTCGACTAGATTTCGTCGAAACGTAACGATTTCATACAAAATTTCGATACGTTATAACGCTTTTTGGCGAGTTATTTCGAGTTGAACTTTCGGTACTTTCGTAACGGGGCGAAAAAATTCTAAGTTCCAACGTCCCGGTCACGTTGGTCCGGAGGGTGAAATTTTTTAAAAAAATAAAGTGAAATCGCTACTTTCGACTAGATTTCGTCGAAACGTAACGATTTCACGCAAAATTTCGATACGTTATAACGCTTTTTAGCGAGTTATTTCGAGTTGAACTTTCGGTACTTTCGTAACGGGGCGAAAAAATTCTAAGTTCCAACGTCCCGGTCACGTTGGTCCGGAGGATGAAATTTTTCAAAAAAATAAAGTGAAATCGCTACTTTCGACTAGATTTCGTTGAAACATAACGATTTCACACAAAATTTCTATACCTTATAACACTTTTTCCCGAGTTATTTCGAGTTGAACTTTCGGTACTTTCGTAACGGGGCGAAAAAATTCTAAGTTCCAACGTCCCGGTCACGTTGGTCCGGAGGATGAAATTTTTTAAAAAAATAAAGTGAAATCGTTACGTTCGACTAGATTTCGTCGATACGTAACGATTTCACGCAAAATTTCGATACGTTATAACGCTTTTTAGCGAGTTATTTCGAGTTGAACTTTCGGTACTTTCGTAGCGATGCGAAAAAATTCTAAGTTCCAACGTCCCGGTCAGGTTGGTCCGGAGGATGAAATTTTTTAAAAAAATAAAGTGAAATCGTTACGTTCGACTAGATTTCGTCGATACGTAACGATTTCACGCAAAATTTCGATACGTTATAACGCTTTTTAGCGAGTTATTTCGAGTTGAACTTTCGGTACTTTCGTAGCGATGCGAAAAAATTCTAAGTTCCAACGTCCCGGTCAGGTTGGTCCGGAGGACGAAATTTTTTAAAAAAATAAAGTGAAATCGCTACTTTCGACTAGATTTCGTCGATACGTAACGATTTCACTGATAATTTCGATGCGTTATAACGCTTTTTCTCGAGTTATTTCGACTCGAACGTTCGAACAGTGGCGAATATTTCAAAGTCCCTGCGACGCAACGATACGCTCTTACGCGTTGCTCGCTCGCTCCGCTCGCTCGAAAAAAAAAGTAGCCCAACCCAAAACCAATCCCTTTAGCGTTCGTTCTTCGATTTCATCGAAATCTTCGTTCGAACGCTCGGGATCGGTTTTGGGTTGGGCTATATTCGTCCGAGCGAGCGCAGCGAGCGAGCATTTGTCGCGATTATTTTCCTCGTTTTCGTCTCTCTCGTGAAACGGGAAAAAACGTGGAAAACGGGAAAAAACGGGAAAAAACGGGAAAAAAACGGGAAAAAACGCGAAGAAACGGGAAAAAACGCGAAAAAACGTTTAAAAATATTTGAAAAAGCGCGCGCGCGCGCGCGCAAGACGAGCTGCGCAGAACGGCGTACCTTAAGAGAGTGTTACCTACTCCGGCGCATACCCGCTGATTCGGAGGTGCGCGCGCAGCGGTAGCACGAGCGG
>NW_026099325.1:355000-360000 GCF_024542735.1 Bombus huntii
GCAAAAGCGAATCCTCCCTGCGGGAAGTAGATAGGGACAGAGGGAATCTCGTTAATCCATTCATGCGCGTCACTAATTAGATGACGAGGCATTTGGCTATAATCTGTGGTCCTCGATACGAGGACCATACTTCCGAGGTTTATCCCCCTCGTAGGGACATAAAATATAATATATTTGCTATGTAACCCGAAGGTTACAGCAAATTTGATTTATTGCTTGGACGTAATGAGTTAATAAATAATTGGTGTATAATAAATAAATAAATAAATAAATAAATAAATAAATAGATAAATAATGTTAAAAGCTGGGTCTACTTTTTACGTGTCTAGAAATATGTTGCACATTTCTATGGAGCTTCTTAGGACATTCATAACAAGCGTCTTTATTGTTTTATTTCCAATACCCAATCGCTTGAGGTTATACTCCGTGGAAGGCGTAATGGTGCCACGGCTGCCCAAGACCACCGGTATTACTTCGCCCTTGCCGACATTAAATCTTGCCTTCAGGTGTTCGAGGCACGGTTGATACTTGTTGACCTTTTCTTTCTCCGCTCGCGAAAGGTAATCCTTATTCTCGTAGCGGACGGTAACGTCGACCACGAGAACCCTTTCCTCGTTTTTGATTACGAGGTCCGGCTTGAAAAGATCACCTCCCACTCGGAGCGTAGGTTCAACGAAAACTTCATTTTTAGCTCGTAGACTTTCGGCAAGGGTCATTTTTGCCTCATCATGCCGCTTCATCCTCAGGCCCTTTGTGTACTGGCACAGCCCGAGTATATGTCCAAGTGTCTCGGGCTGGGCTCGACATTTTCTACAGTTAATGTCCAAATTTTTGTCGACCCGTGCCAGTACTGTTCTTGTTCCAACGGTATTGGTCCTGAGTTTGAGGGCATCTATAAATCTCGATGGCCTGAGCAGTTCGTATTCCTCAAGCCACACGTTGCCAGTTTTGTTTCTCGAGAAGTCAGGTACGCCCTGCCCCTGACTTCTCAGTTCTGCCCATTGCTTAGTATGTTCTGCTTTTAATCTCTTTCGGGTCCTTTCAATGTCTTCTACTGAGGCTGGCCAATTGATCCTCAGCGAGTTGGCCATTTTCTTAAGTTTATCATTACATTTCTCATCAATCAGGCTGGACACCGCCGGATCGATCGAGCTTTTCATTTTAATAGCACTTTTAAGGGTGCCAAGTTTGACGATGTGTTCAAATCTTGGCAGCCCCAAACCGCCCCAGGATTTGGGGGCATAGAAAAAACCAGTGGCCGTTGAAGGCGTAAGATGGAATATGGCCTTTATTTCCTGTCTGACTTCGCTGTCCAGCAATCTTAAAACGCAGTCGCTCGGCGGGTTTACGAGAAGGTTATAGATATATCGGGGAAAGATGTATTTTATGATCAATTCTAGCTTCTGGCATGGTTTGAGAGAGAGCTTTCTAACCCTCCTCACCACACTCAGCAGCTCGGGAACAATTACGCCACAGTGTATGCCCTTCCATGGCCCCATTTTGGCGCCTAGGTACCTGAAGGCCTCGTCGGGATCGATCGTTGGGATGGTGTTATTCCCAAGTTTAACTTTTGGTTCTTTAACGAACCAAGTTCGTCTTTCTGCGACTATTTGAAATATCTGACTTTTGTCCCGAGAGATGGTCATACCGAGGCCATTCAGATACTCGTTGAGCATATCCACTTGGCGCTGCGCTTCCCCGATATCAGCGCCGAGCAATACTACGTCGTCAGCGAAAGCCAGTACAGGGATCGTCCGTGAATCATTTATGTTTATCCCCCTGGTTTGATTCTCGATCAAATCCAGCAGTGGCTCCAAGCACAGATTGAATAGCAGCGGCGACAAAGGGTCGCCCTGCTTAACTCCCCTGAGGATCGTAATCTCGACCCCCATATTATTTTTAGTCTTGATCGTTGTCTTGCCCTCACTATACATACAACCAATCAAGTCGGTAATGGGGGTCGGCACTCCCTTCCTCCTCAGGCAGGGAACAATTGCCGAATGAGGCACTGTATCAAAGGCTTTTGAGATATCCACTATTGTGAATATCCCGCCTTTCTTTTTCTTACTATGATCCAAGGCAGCGCTCAACAGGTCGATGTTAATTTTACAGCCGCTCTCGGCGGTGAATCCTTTCTGCCTTGGATTCAACACAATGCCCCTTCTTATCCTCCCGTCAATAATGGAGGAGAAAATACGGCCGAGAATGGGGCCAATAGTTATTGGCCTCCAATTCTCGACCAGGCTGCTATTCTTGTTTGCTTTTGGAATTAATGTTGTTCTATTTTCCTTCCATATAGGAGGAAAATAGGAATAATAAATCAAGATGTTGTAAAGCTTAGTTAATATTATAGGCAGGCCGGGGATCAGAAGGTGTTCCTTCTGGAAACCATCCGGTCCTGCCGCAGCCTTCATTCTTATTTTGCTTAGTTTCTCCGCCACATCCTCAACAGCAATTGGCGGGAAGATTTCGCATAAGGACAGCTCGGGGGCTCTACCTCCTGGGACAGGGACTTCGACAGGTCCTGTCTGGCCCCATAGATCCTCGTAGAGTCCCTTCACTTCCTCAGCACTAGGTGGATCCCTAGCCGGTTGGAGGAAGGCCTGATCATCGTTTATAACAGCATCAGCCAACCTCTTTGGATTTTCAGTGAACAACTCCTGGCAACGTGCGAAGGAGTATCTCTTTCTAGCGTTTCTGTTCTTTCTATTGCTATTTTGGTGTGCAATCCGTTTTTTGTTTTCGTTTCTTGCCCTCTTTTTGTTTTTATTAATTTCTTGTAGAGCTCCATAGAGCGTGCATTTTATAAAATCATTTATAGCGCTCTCAAGGGCTTCCCTATTTCCCTTGAGAGAGACCCAGATAGTCATCAGTCGAGTGTGGACCCACCTTAAAACAGGTGGCACCTCGACTTGTGTCGAAATAGCGGACTCCAATTGGAGTTTCCACTCTTGATATTCTGAACCGCTGATTCCAGGCTCTTCAAAACACGCATTGCCTGGATCAACGGGATCGCACCCTCCCTCTGTCACCTGAGTTGGCTCTGTTTCCTCACCAATCAGTCTCAGCTTCTTTCGCTGATACCTGATTTGGTCGATCGTCTTGCTGGTGAGGATCTCGCTTATCATTTTATTGGGGAATTTGTGGTCCTTATAGGTCTCACAAAGTTCCCTTAATTGGGCCAACTCCTCCAACGTCCATTTTTTCTCAGGGGGGTCCGTTCCCCTTCTTTTGACGTTTCTTACGGCAGGGTGCGCATGCCGCTCGTGGGTAGACAGCCCTCTAAGCGTCCCAAAACTCATGGAGCAGGTTTCGCATCTGTGCGAGCCGCCAGCACTCTGACTCGTGCCTCTACAGTGAGGCAGGTGACATCTGGCCCCATGAAGCTTCGGGAAGCCTTTCCCACAGTCTTTGCATCTCCATTGGATGCGGGCTGTCACATGATGTTGTTCCAGGTGCCGCCCTAGGTCCGATAACGACAAAAAGAAAAGGTCGATTTCCCTTTTCTGGCAGACAGGGCAGGCAACCTGGTCACCCACGATCGGTACCATTATTTCGTTCGTGTCCGGGGATGTAGCCGGGTCGTCAACAGAAGTCCCCTCCAGAGCGGAAAAATCCGCCGCGGCGCCTCCGGGACCGAGAGACGCCACGTCCGAGGCTCTATCAGAGTTTCGATTTACCATGATATTTTCTTAATTTTATTATTTTTATTTTACTTCCGATTATGTCCAGCTCATAACCTTATAACTGCCAAGTCGTGCCAAGAAAATTAACCAAGGAACGAGTTCCTTTAATGGAGATAACTCCATTCCTTTCACGGTGAAATCACCGTTGAATCGGCAAGCCGATTTTAGGTGTCGTCTTTCGCTCCTGCTTCGCCGCACTCCCTTTAGCCATACTCGGTGTCCGGGGGGATACTCCCCACGCTGACACGAATGAGTATGTTACCGGCGGTACCACGTGGAGGTAGGAGTGCGACTTGAGCAGACAGAGCCGAAGCCCTGCCTGCCCCCAAGCAACTATGACTCTTTCATCGTCGGAGGCAAGCCGTTTTTCAACGTCTCGCCACGCAACGAGCAAGATCGCTTCGCTCAACCAGCCACCCTCACGCGGCTCTTCCAGCATACGCATAGGCAGACCGCGCCTACCTTCCAGCTCATCCGCCAGAGTCCCAGCGGCGTATCGTTTTTGGGCGAACGCGGCTAAGTCCAGCGGCGTATTGCTTTCTGGCGCTCACAGCCAAGTCCCAGCGGCGTATTGCTTTTCGAGCACGCGCGGCCAGGTGCCAGCGGCATATTGCTTTCTTTAATACGTCACTAGTCAGATGACGGGGCTGTTGTTTACCTTTCCGTTTCGCATAATGACACGAGAACGGTTTAAAAAAAAAAAATAAGGCGATGCGCCACCGAGACCGGCCGCACATCGCTATAAAGCAAGTACAACCAAGCCCCGGCGACACACCGCCTTTGTAACGTCACTAGTCCAATGACGAGGCATTTGGCTACCTGAGAGTCATAGTTACTCCCGCCGTTTACCCGCGCTTTTTTGAATTTCTTCACGTTGACATTCAGAGCACTGGGCAGAAATCACATTGCGTCAACACCCTTGGGGGCCATCGCAATGCTTTGTTTTAATTAGACAGTCGGATTCCCCTAGTCCGTGCCAGTTCTGAGCTGAGCGTTGAATGGCGGCCGAAGAGAACGACCGCGACGGTAGAACCGCCGCGGAAGCCTCGCAGCAAGGAAGATCCGCGGGAGGCCAAGGCACGGGACCGAGCTCGGATCCGGGGTGCGCGACGATATCCACTCCCGAGAGAGATAGATACGCCGCGTCCCGTTCAGCTCGCCCAGGCCCGGCACGTCAGCCAAACCCGCTTCCCGACCAAGCCCGACACGCCCCGCTCCTCAGAGCCAATCCTTATTCCGAAGTTACGGATCCAATTTGCCGACTTCCCTTACCTACATTAATCTATCGACTAGAGGCTCTTTACCTTGGAGACC
>NW_026099325.1:362500-375000 GCF_024542735.1 Bombus huntii
GATATACAATATATATGTATGTATGTATGTACGAGCGTTTTATGCATCTCGCCAAAGTGCCAAACTTCGTTCGTCGTATCATGTTCGAGCTAAGACTCACGCAAGACATCCGTGTAACGATCGTCCGGTTTTTAACGTCCGTCCTCTTTTTCTCCTACAGCCGTTTCTCTTCTCTCGACGATTCCAGCGGTTCCCGGTACGGGAACTCACGCAAGTGAAAAAGCGAGCGAGACGTACCGTCGGGTGGGTGTGTGTGTTCGGGGACTGGACGACCGGCGCGACGTTAGGATGCGCGGTCCAGCGATAGACGACGAAGAGGCATGGGATGACCAACACTCTCTTTTCTCTATTCTCGAAGCGTCGAATTGCCATAAAAAAAAAATCACACGCGCGCACGACATAGTCGTACGCGCGTGTATACCTCGTCTCTCTCAAAGTTTTTTTCTCGAGCCTCGCCAAAGGGGATCGTCTTCTTCCTCGTCTACGATCTCTCCGACGACGACGACCGTACGAACAACTTCGTAACGGACTCACATGCGCATCTTCCTCGGGTACAGAAACGCTGCGGAAAACACCTCGAGCTTGTAGTTACAGCAGCACCCGTGTATAGCCGATCTTAGACACACGCTAGTTCGCACACGCGTTACATATATAATATGTAAGATTTCCGACGAACGTGGCTTTTCGGGAGCCAGGCGCGCGGGCAGAGAGATACACGACGACGGGGAAAATTCGTCCCGATACGAGTACGTGTACTCTCCGATCTCCGCGCGACGCTGGGGATCATACCTCCCTAAGTCGTCAGAGCGCTCGAAGAAATCTCGCGTGTGCGTTCCCGGATCTACGGCTGATACTTTCGGGGCTTGTAAAAAAGCACAGAGCGTGTAAAACGCAACGACGACCCATCGATGCGACGGTCCTCGTTGTTGTCAGTCGCTTTCGCGAAGAGACGGAGTGGGCATTCGATCCCTGGGGCTGTACGAGAGTCTTAAGAAAAGACGGTAGATTATGGCAAAGTTTCGCACGCCATCGAGTTTAGGTTTTTTTTTTGGTTCTCTCTTCTCTCCTCTCTCGACCGAGTTCCCATATTTGCTTTCTCTCTCAGTCTCGCCAAATATAATATTCTTTTAAGACGACGTCGGGGGCGCGGACCTTCGTGCGTCGAACACCGGCAAACGTAGCATATATCGCCTGATATGAAAAAAAAAATCGGTCACGAGGAGAACACTACGAGTATATACGTTCGATAACCGATACACGAAGCGGTGCATAAGCGGGCGGTCGCCCTCGTAAGGACGACTCACGACGCCGCGAGCACTCACGCAGGTCCGTGACCGGTTCTCTCCGCTCTTATTCGTATCCCTTCGTATACCTTCGTCCGACTCTGAAACGTTCTCTTATAATTTTTAAGAAGAACGACGGCGGGTTGTCAAGGCAAGAAGGGACAGAGAGAGACAGAGGTAGAGTTTCGTAGTCTCCCGTGAACACGATAGATTATATATCGAGCATGCGTACGACTTGCACGGTCTCTGCACGACCGCGACGAACGCCGACGAGCGTCCAACAATCGCTCGTACGTCGCGTATGTTCTCTCCGTCCGCTCTTATTCGTATCCTCGTTCTTGTACCTTCGTCCGACTCTGAAACGTTCTCTTATATAAAGAAGAACGACGGCGGGTTGTTAAGGCAAGAAGGGACAGAGAGAGACAGATACGGAGAGTAACGATACGCAACGCAAGCAGTCTTAGGTTTACGTGAGCAACCCTCAGCCAGGCGTGGTCCAGGAATTGTATCCGTGGACCGCAATGTGCGTTCGAAATGTCGATGTTCATGTGTCCTGCAGTTCACACGTTGACGCGCAATTAGCTGCGTTCTTCATCGACCCACGAGCCAAGTGATCCACCGTTCAGGGTAATCTTTTATAAATTTACAACAGTTCAATACTCAAATGTACTCTTCTCGGTTCTAGCGAAGCCGAGTTCCGTCACGTTCGACCAACGGGAATCGAACGCGCAGAAGTCGCCATAGGATTGACGACACAAAAACGTTCGAAAAAAAAAGAAAACGACGAACGCGCGAAGATACGCGCGTTCGCCGGCCGGGCGTAAAGTACATTATGATATATAACAACCATCGAGATCGAAGCTCCGTTCGTCAGGAAACGACGGGGATATATACACCCGATTCTGAATCCTCTGTACAGCACACGATCTCGCGAACGAGTAAGCACGGTGGCTAGCCCATGTTATATATGTGTTTGATTCTACTCTCTCGTCCAATTATTCAAGAAACAGCGCGCGTGCATCTCTCCATCGTTCGGGTGATAGTAAAGATTCGATGGGATTCGCGCGGCCGTCCGCCTCGAGCGGTCTTTCGTCCCAATATCCAGAAGCAGAGTTTGAAAAACTCTAGCGACGGCACGGGTGTCCGACTCACGACATCGAGGTTTCGAAGCCGGCGATCCCCTCCGAACGGATGGCGACCACGCGACCGACTGAAAGCATGAAAAATCGACGAAAGATAGAACACATCTCCGTTCGGGTGGTGTTTTTTCTTTAAAAAAAAAAAAAAAAACAAAAATTCGATGGGACTCGCAGCCATCGTCCTCGCGCGGTCTTTCGTCCCGATATCCAGAAGCAGAGTTTGAAAAACTCTAGCGACGGCACGGGTGTCCGACTCACGACAACGAGGATAGACAGCCGGTCCCCTCCGAACGGGTTATGCGACGATAAACTCGATGAAACTTTAGTCTCGTTCAGGTAGTGTGTGTCTTGTAAATCAAAAATTCGATGGGACACGCATCCATCGTCCTCGCGCGGTCTTTCGTCCCAACATCCAGAAGCAGAGTTTGAAAAACTCTAGCGACGGCACGGGTGTCCGACTCACGACAACGAGGACAGACAGCCGGTCCCCTCTGAACGGTATATTATATATGAGATGATAGACGACAAACTGGATGAAACTTTAAGTCTCGTTCAGGTAGTGTGTAAATCAAAAATTCGATGGGACTCGCATCCGTCGTCCTCGCGCGGTCTTTCGTCCCGATATCCAGAAGCAGAGTTTGAAAAACTCTAGCGACGGCACGGGTGTCCGACTCACGACAACGAGGAAAGACAGCCGGTCCCCTCTGAACGGTATATTATATGAAACTTTAAGTCTCGTTCAGGTAGTGTGTAAGTCAAAAATTCGATGGGACTCGCATCCGTCGTCCTCGCGCGGTCTTTCGTCCCGATATCCAGAAGCAGAGTTTGAAAAACTCTAGCGACGGCACGGGTGTCCGACTCACGACAACGAGGATAGACAGCCGGTCCCCTCTGAACGGTATATTATATATGCGATGATAGACGACAAACTGGATGAAACTTTAAGTCTCGTTCAGGTAGTGTGTAAATAAAAAATTCGATGGGACTCGCATCCGTCGTCCTCGCGCGGTCTTTCGTCCCGATATCCAGAAGCAGAGTTTGAAAAACTCTAGCGACGGCACGGGTGTCCGACTCACGACAACGAGGAAAGACAGCCGGTCCCCTCTGAACGGTATATTATATGAAACTTTAAGTCTCGTTCAGGTAGTGTGTAAGTCAAAAATTCGATGGGACTCGCATCCGTCGTCCTCGCGCGGTCTTTCGTCCCGATATCCAGAAGCAGAGTTTGAAAAACTCTAGCGACGGCACGGGTGTCCGACTCACGACAACGAGGATAGACAGCCGGTCCCCTCTGAACGGTATATTATATATGCGATGATAGACGACAAACTGGATGAAACTTTAAGTCTCGTTCAGGTAGTGTGTAAATAAAAAATTCGATGGGACTCGCATCCGTCGTCCTCGCGCGGTCTTTCGTCCCGATATCCAGAAGCAGAGTTTGAAAAACTCTAGCGACGGCACGGGTGTCCGACTCACGACAACGAGGAAAGACAGCCGGTCCCCTCTGAACGGTATATTATATGAAACTTTAAGTCTCGTTCAGGTAGTGTGTAAGTCAAAAATTCGATGGGACTCGCATCCGTCGTCCTCGCGCGGTCTTTCGTCCCGATATCCAGAAGCAGAGTTTGAAAAACTCTAGCGACGGCACGGGTGTCCGACTCACGACAACGAGGATAGACAGCCGGTCCCCTCTGAACGGTATATAATATGAAACTTTAAGTCTCGTTCAGGTAGTGTGTAAGTCAAAAATTCGATGGGACTCGCATCCGTCGTCCTCGCGCGGTCTTTCGTCCCGATATCCAGAAGCAGAGTTTGAAAAACTCTAGCGACGGCACGGGTGTCCGACTCACGACAACGAGGAAAGACAGCCGGTCCCCTCTGAACGGTATATTATATGAAACTTTAAGTCTCGTTCAGGTAGTGTGTAAGTCAAAAATTCGATGGGACTCGCATCCGTCGTCCTCGCGCGGTCTTTCGTCCCGATATCCAGAAGCAGAGTTTGAAAAACTCTAGCGACGGCACGGGTGTCCGACTCACGACAACGAGGATAGACAGCCGGTCCCCTCTGAACGGTATATAATATGAAACTTTAAGTCTCGTTCAGGTAGTGTGTAAGTCAAAAATTCGATGGGACTCGCATCCGTCGTCCTCGCGCGGTCTTTCGTCCCGATATCCAGAAGCAGAGTTTGAAAAACTCTAGCGACGGCACGGGTGTCCGACTCACGACAACGAGGATAGACAGCCGGTCCCCTCTGAACGGTATATAATATACATTATGCGACGGTAGACGATCAACTAGACGAAACTTTAGTCTCGTTCAGGTGGTGTAAAAAAAATTCGATGGGATACGCACGCACGGCTGTCGTCGTCCTCGAGCGGTCTTTCGTCCCAATATCCAGAAGCAGAGTTTGAAAAACTCTAGCGACGGCACGGGTGTCCGACTCACGACATCGAGGCTTCGAAGCCGGCGGCGTTCCCCTCTGAACGAACTTCGGCTAGACTAGTTACGAATCGTTGCTACACATCGTCTTCATCGTCGTCGTCGTCGACATCGACATCATCATCATATCATCATCATCATCATCATCATCATCGGTCATCGTCGCATAGCGGGCCAACATCCACGCGATGCGTCTTCGTTCTAGGTTACCCGATCCACGAGTATGTTACACGTGGTTTCGTTATTTCGAACGAAACGACATACGAAGAGCACACGCCCTTTGGGTAGGAAGCACGTTTCGAGAACGACGAGAGTTTCGATGAAAGAGACGAGAGAAGTCGACGCAGAAGGTATCCATGGATCTTCGAAGAGAACCTTCGAAGATGTATATCGGTATCCTTTCGCTCTGCGCGACTCGCTACAAGTTCTTTCGCTCTCGTCGACTCGTTCTAGACGCTTCGTTCGATCCCAAAGAGGAGTCTTCGATATGTCCCGTTGCTAGGAGGAGAACAAACGCAACACAGACCACGAAACATAGAAGAGAATAGGCGAGCATGATCACTCCGACACGAGGCACTTTAGAGATTTTCTTATTAGTTTGCATGGACTTTTATATTTCGTTTGTACGGTTTCCACGATGCAAATACGAAATACGAGATCGTGACGGCGGGTCTTTCTGTGTACGGCCTCTCGCAGGCGCCACGACTGCATTTCTCTTTACACCTGGTTTCCATCGTAATTTTTTCGTTTGATATCGAGCCTTAACTTTTGTTGGCTCTTTCGAAGCTAGAGTTCCCTTTTATTAGAATTTCATATATATATATATTATATGTTATATGTTTTATTCGGAGACGGCGGGTCTTTCTCTTTACGACCTCACGCAGGCGCCTCGAATAAGTTTCATTCGCATTTCGTTTTTATACTTGTATATATATATCTCTTCATCCCGATGATCGAGAGAGAGTGCCACCTTCTCTTCGTATAATTCCGTAGCTGGAGGGTCGTCTCCTCCTTAAGAATATTTCTATTCGTGCCAACGGAGGTTGCCAAGCTCCCTGGCGTTTTCGTTTGTTAATGTATATAGCTTGTTAATACGTCGTATATACTTTCGTCGATACAGGAGGAGTACGGCTCCTTACCGACCATTGTGATATATATTTCATAGTTTTTATATGTGTTCAAGTCAAATTCTTTTGGTATCGTATCGTTAATGATCCTTCCGCAGGTTCACCTACGGAAACCTTGTTACGACTTTTACTTCCTCTAAATGATCAAGTTTGGTCATCTTCCCGGTAACATCGGCAATGCTTATCACATTGGCCGCGCACCAGTCCGAAGACCTCACTAAATCATTCAATCGGTAGTAGCGACGGGCGGTGTGTACAAAGGGCAGGGACGTAATCAACGCGAGCTTATGACTCGCGCTTACTGGGAATTCCTCGTTCATGGGGAATAATTGCAAGCCCCAATCCCTAGCACGAAGGAGGTTCAGCGGGTTACCCGGGCCTTTCGGCCAGGGAAAACACGCTGATTCCTTCAGTGTAGCGCGCGTGCGGCCCAGAACATCTAAGGGCATCACAGACCTGTTATTGCTCAATCTCGTGCGGCTAGAAGCCGCCTGTTCCTCTAAGAAGATTTGTTTGTACGTTGGTAGTAAAAACCCACCGACCGAAGCCGGGGGCCTTCGAGATACCATAAGTTACGTCTATTTAGCAGGCTAGAGTCTCGTTCGTTATCGGAATTAACCAGACAAATCGCTCCACCAACTAAGAACGGCCATGCACCACCACCCACCGAATCAAGAAAGAGCTATCAATCTGTCAATCCTTCCGGTGTCCGGGCCTGGTGAGGTTTCCCGTGTTGAGTCAAATTAAGCCGCAGGCTCCACTCCTGGTGGTGCCCTTCCGTCAATTCCTTTAAGTTTCAGCTTTGCAACCATACTTCCCCCGGAACCCAAAAGCTTTGGTTTCCCGGAAGCTGCCCGCCGAGTCATCGGAGGAACTTCGGCGGATCGCTGGCTGGCATCGTTTATGGTTAGAACTAGGGCGGTATCTGATCGCCTTCGAACCTCTAACTTTCGTTCTTGATTAATGAAAACATTTTTGGCAAATGCTTTCGCTTCTGTCCGTCTTGCGACGATCCAAGAATTTCACCTCTAACGTCGCAATACGAATGCCCCCATCTGTCCCTATTAATCATTACCTCGGGGCTCCGAAAACCAACAAAATAGAACCGAGGTCCTATTCCATTATTCCATGCACACAGTATTCAGGCGAAGGTAGCCTGCTTTAAGCACTCTAATTTGTTCAAAGTAAACGTATCGGCCCACCTCGACACTCAGTGAAGAGCACCGCGATGGGATATTAGTTGGACCGCCCGCGAGGAGCTAAGCCCACCGATAGGACGTACCACATAATGCCAGTTAAACACCGCGAGCGGTGAACCGACACTGTGACACACAGATTCAACTACGAGCTTTTTAACCGCAACAACTTTAATATACGCTATTGGAGCTGGAATTACCGCGGCTGCTGGCACCAGACTTGCCCTCCAATTGGTCCTCGTTAAAGGATTTAAAGTGTACTCATTCCGATTACGGGGCCTCGGATGAGTCCCGTATCGTTATTTTTCGTCACTACCTCCCCGTGCCGGGAGTGGGTAATTTGCGCGCCTGCTGCCTTCCTTGGATGTGGTAGCTGTTTCTCAGGCTCCCTCTCCGGAATCGAACCCTGATTCCCCGTTACCCGTTACAACCATGGTAGGCGCAGAACCTACCATCGACAGTTGATAAGGCAGACATTTGAAAGATGCGTCGCCGGTGCTAGATGACCATGCGATCAGCACAAAGTTATTCAGAGTCACCAAAACAAACGATGGACGGACAGACGAGCCATCCGCCACCGATTGGTTTTGATCTAATAAAAGCATTCCTACCATCTCTGGTCGGAATCTGTTTGCATGTATTAGCTCTAGAATTACCACAGTTATCCAAGTAAATGTAGGTATGATCTAAGAAACCATAACTGATTTAATGAGCCATTCGCGGTTTCACCTTAATGCGGCATGTACTGAGACATGCATGGCTTAATCTTTGAGACAAGCATATGACTACTGGCAGGATCAACCAGGGATCTTATTCGTATAACAATTCTTATAAATTTCGTTTAAGTTCTCTTCGTGTCGTAGGTGGGACGTAAGCACCGTACGACGAGACTTTTCGTTCTTAAGATAGATATATCTATAAAATATATCTCCTAGCGACGTTCGAGATACACCCATAGTTCAGTAATAATCTTCGAACGCCGCTCGCAGCCACTTTGTAATTCTCAACTCCACCTCCTCTCTTCTCTCTCTCTCTTTCTCATAGTCTTATATAAAATGTTTAGAATCGTACTTCTAAAGGAACATTTCCATAATGCTGTCTTCGTGTAAAAAGACTTATTAGAATATCTTAGCGGTAAAGCACGTATACGCACCTCACGCTGAACGAACAAGCGCGTATCCCAGTGCGTCGCGCTGGACATACCGTAAGAATATTCTTTCAATCGGTAGAACATTTTCGGCAGAAGACATACTACGCAAAGATAGTACGCTCCTACCGCCTCATCGGATACTTCTGCGAAAGCAGAAGTTTTTATAGAAAGCAGACGGTTATACTCTTTTGAATGAATCGATGCTCAGTTAGTACAAGCACACACGCATCTAACAATTTTTGTTAGAATACGTACACACAGGTCACCAGCTTCCCGACTCAGGGGAACCTTGCCACGATATTTGGTCATTACGTCCAGGACAGCGACCCGCGGCGCAGCAGTGTAGAGAAAAAACCAGAACGAGAACGGAGGAACAGTCGAGAAATAGCGTAAAATACACTAAGACTCGAGGAGCGGTGACTGAATTCTCAACCGAGGCCGTAGAATAGCCACGCGCTCAACGCTGTTCCGACCGAACCGTCCGGCTCGACGTCTCTCTTATAGATACGAAAGCGCCAGCCGGAAGGCCGGCGCCGGCCGGGCTAGCGGCCGCGCGCTTACGGTGCAAAACCTCCGTAGCAACGTACCGTTCGGAAGGGACGCTGGAACTTAGTCTCGCGAACGCTCGATCACTACTATACAAAGCCAATATCCAACCATCGAAATACATTACCAGACGTTTTATTAACATAATAGAAATGCATTTTTACCAAAAAATTAATTTTTTTTTTCACCGAAAAATTGCATCAGTAAACATACTCTTTTATCGAATACGGACAAAAAATAAGTTTATAATCAATTACAATACGTTAAAATAAGTAGAAATATGCAAAAAAATATATACCTTGTAACGTTAATTAACGAAAAAATTAGAAAAATATCCCAGTCGTGTCAGTTCGACGAACGCTAATTTTTTGAAAAAATCGATAAAAATGTTTAATCCCGACGTATTTAATAGAGATAGAACGATTCCCGTAAAAAAATTCATACCTTGTAACGCTTTTTAACGAATAAACTCGAAAAAACTTTTTCGCCCTCGGAATTTTTCTAAGTCCCAACGTACCGGCTCGGAATTTTTCTATGTTCCAACGACCGGTCGTGTCGGTCCAAACGTTTTTATATCCGTCTGCCGACGATATAAACGCTTAATCCCGACGTATTTTATCGAGTTATAACGATTTCTTGAAAAATATTCGTACGTTATAACGCTTTTTAACGAATTAATCGAAAAAGAGTGTTCGGTCCGAAAATTTTCTAAGTACGAACGACCGGCCGCATAGGTCCGTTTTTAAAAATCGTTCTCGGACGGAAATAAACCATTAATCCCGACGTATTTCGTCGAGTTACGTCGATTTATGCAAAAAAATTCATACCTTGTAACGCTTTTTAACGAATAAACTCGAAAAAACTTTTTCGCGCTCGGAATTTTTCTAAGTCCCAACGTACCGGCTCGGAATTTTTCTATGTTCCAACGACCGGTCGTGTCGGTCCAAACGTTTTTATATCCGTCTGCCGACGATATAAACGCTTAATCCCGACGTATTTTATCGAGTTATAACGATTTCTTGTAAAATATTCATACCTTCTAACACTTTTTAACGAGTTATTTGGAGGGGATCTTTCGGCCTTTTCGTAGCGGTGCGAAAAAATTCTAAGTTCCAACGTCCCGGTCACGTTGGTCCGGAGGATGAAATTTTTCAAAAAAATAAAGTGAAATCGCTACTTTCGACTAGATTTCGTCGAAACGTAACGATTTCACGCAAAATTTCGATACGTTATAACGCTTTTTAGCGAGTTATTTCGAGTTGAACTTTCGGTACTTTCGTAACGGGGCGAAAAAATTCTAAGTTCCAACGTCCCAGTCACGTTGGTCCGGAGGATGAAATTTTTCAAAAAAATAAAGTGAAATCGCTACTTTCGACTAGATTTCGTCGAAACGTAACGATTTCACGCAAAATTTCGATACGTTATAACGCTTTTTAGCGAGTTATTTCGAGTTGAACTTTCGGTACTTTCGTAACGGGGCGAAAAAATTCTAAGTTCCAACGTCCCGGTCACGTTGGTCCGGAGGGTGAAATTTTTTAAAAAAATAAAGTGAAATCGCTACTTTCGACTAGATTTCGTCGAAACGTAACGATTTCACGCAAAATTTCGATACGTTATAACGCTTTTTAGCGAGTTATTTCGAGTTGAACTTTCGGTACTTTCGTAACGGGGCGAAAAAATTCTAAGTTCCAACGTCCCGGTCAGGTTGGTCCGGAGGACGAAATTTTTTAAAAAAATAAAGTGAAATCGCTACTTTCGACTAGATTTCGTTGAAACATAACGATTTCACACAAAATTTCTATACCTTATAACACTTTTTCCCGAGTTATTTCGAGTTGAACTTTCGGTACTTTCGTAACGGGGCGAAAAAATTCTAAGTTCCAACGTCCCGGTCACGTTGGTCCGGAGGGTGAAATTTTTTAAAAAAATAAAGTGAAATCGCTACTTTCGACTAGATTTCGTCGAAACGTAACGATTTCACGCAAAATTTCGATACGTTATAACGCTTTTTAGCGAGTTATTTCGAGTTGAACTTTCGGTACTTTCGTAACGGGGCGAAAAAATTCTAAGTTCCAACGTCCCGGTCACGTTGGTCCGGAGGATGAAATTTTTTAAAAAAATAAAGTGAAATCGTTACGTTCGACTAGATTTCGTCGATACGTAACGATTTCACGCAAAATTTCGATACGTTATAACGCTTTTTAGCGAGTTATTTCGAGTTGAACTTTCGGTACTTTCGTAGCGATGCGAAAAAATTCTAAGTTCCAACGTCCCGGTCAGGTTGGTCCGGAGGACGAAATTTTTTAAAAAAATAAAGTGAAATCGCTACTTTCGACTAGATTTCGTTGAAACATAACGATTTCACACAAAATTTCTATACCTTATAACACTTTTTCCCGAGTTATTTCGAGTTGAACTTTCGGTACTTTCGTAACGGGGCGAAAAAATTCTAAGTTCCAACGTCCCGGTCACGTTGGTCCGGAGGGTGAAATTTTTTAAAAAAATAAAGTGAAATCGCTACTTTCGACTAGATTTCGTCGAAACGTAACGATTTCACGCAAAATTTCGATACGTTATAACGCTTTTTAGCGAGTTATTTCGAGTTGAACTTTCGGTACTTTCGTAACGGGGCGAAAAAATTCTAAGTTCCAACGTCCCGGTCACGTTGGTCCGGAGGATGAAATTTTTTAAAAAAATAAAGTGAAATCGTTACGTTCGACTAGATTTCGTCGATACGTAACGATTTCACGCAAAATTTCGATACGTTATAACGCTTTTTAGCGAGTTATTTCGAGTTGAACTTTCGGTACTTTCGTAGCGATGCGAAAAAATTCTAAGTTCCAACGTCCCGGTCAGGTTGGTCCGGAGGACGAAATTTTTTGAAAAAATAAAGTGAAATCGCTACTTTCGACTAGATTTCGTCGATACGTAACGATTTCACTGATAATTTCGATGCGTTATAACGCTTTTTCTCGAGTTATTTCGACTCGAACGTTCGAACAGTGGCGAATATTTCAAAGTCCCTGCGACGCAACGATACGCTCTTACGCGTTGCTCGCTCGCTCCGCTCGCTCGAAAAAAAAATAGCCCAACCCAAAACCAATCCCTTTCGCGTTCGTTCTTCGATTTCATCGAAATCTTCGTTCGAACGCTCGGGATCGGTTTTGGGTTGGGCTATATTCGTCCGAGCGAGCGCAGCGAGCGAGCATTTGTCGCGATTATTTTCTTCGTTTTCGTCTCTCTCGTGAAACGGGAAAAAACGTGGAAAACGGGAAAAAACGGGAAAAAACGGGAAAAAACGCGAAGAAACGGGAAAAAACGCGAAAAAACGTTTAAAAATATTTGAAAAAGCGCGCGCGCGCGCGCGCGCAAGACGAGCTGCGCAGAACGGCGTACCTTAAGAGAGTGTTACCTACTCCGGCGCATACCCGCTGATTCGGAGGTGCGCGCGCAGCGGTAGCACGAGCGGCTAAGTCCAGCGGCGTATTGCTTTTTACTGGCACGCGACAAAGTTGCAGCGGCGTATCGCTTTCTATTCGTGCGTCTCGTTGTTTGATTTAAAGGAAAAAAAAAATCGCTACGCACGACCATCGGCCGTACGTAGCGAAATTATTTTTTT
>NW_026099325.1:380000-395000 GCF_024542735.1 Bombus huntii
ATCAGGATCACTATGTCATCCGCGTACGCGATCGGTTCACCCTCTGTCGCGCTTGCCGTGAGTTCGGCTAGCAGGTCGTCGAATATTAGGTTCCAAAAGCTTGGACCCAGTACCGACCCCTGCGGGCATCCCTTCGTGACGGGTTTGCTGACCGCGTCATTTTTCCCCGCGATTCGCACGGCTCTGTCCGAAAAGTAGCTCCTCGTCAGTCGATATAGGTTGGCGGGGCAGTCTCTTCTCTTCAACTCGTGGAGCACGTTGGGCCACCACACGTTGTCAAATGCTCCTGATATGTCGAGTGCGATTGCGAGTACGTACTTTTCCTCGCTCATTCGCTCGACTATCTCGCGGAATTTTGCGATCGCGTCCACCGTAGATCTTCCGGGTCGGAATCCGTACTGCCTGTCCGAGGTTAAGGCGTGGTCGTGGAACATCGTTGCCATCCTAGTAGCCATCAGTCTTTCCAGCAGCTTGCCCACCATCGATAGTAGGCAAATCGGCCTGTAGGACTTCGGGCTACTCTTATCCCGTTCTGGTCCCTTCGGGATAGTGATGACGTTCCCCAGTTTCCAAACCTTTGGGAAGACTCCCCAGGTGAGGCAGCTGTTCATGAGCCTGAGGAGTTCCTGATGGATTCCACCCCAGGCGCGCTGAATCACCTCGGCCTCGACTAGGTCGGGTCCAGGACATTTCCCCTTCGTTAGTCGTTTTACGGCGCCGCTGAGTTCCTCGTAGCGGAACTCTGGGGTGTCCTCGACGTTCGGAGGGGTTGTACTTTCTTGTCTGATCGCTGTCTGCTCCGGCGTGTCCGTTTCTTCCTCGTCGTCGGGTAGTAGGGCGGACAGCATCGCCGCCGCGGTCATTCGCCAGTTGGAGGTTTCTCCTTGTGGCGTCCGCAGGGTCGACACTGTTTCTTCCCTTCTCAGCTTGCCCGTAGCCGTTCGATAGGCGATGCCCCAGGGTTCTGCGTTGCCCTCCTTTGTTACAAAGTCCCTCCAGCTACGTATCTTGGCCTTGGTGATTGCCCTTACGTACTCTTTCCTAACCTCCCTGTACCGCAGCTTCTCCTGCTCCCTCGTTGCGGGGTCCCTGGTCCCCTGGTATTTTCTCCTTGCCCGGTAGACTCCCCTCTTTGCTCGTGTGAGCTCAGGCGTCCACCACGGCACCGATCTGTGATACCATTTCTTCCTCGGGATGGCGGCATCGCAGGCTCTTATGAGAACTTCCTGCATCTGCTCGGCCATTCGTTCAACCTCGCTCGGCTGCCGGAGGGTTTTCTCCCGGAGTGTCTTCTTCTCCTCTATGATCACTCTTTGGAAAACCTCCCAGTTGGCGTGCCGAGTATTGTATCTCCTTTCCTGAAGCTGCGGTGGAGTGCTCCCTTCGTTAAAATCGAGACGCGTCTCCAGTATTCTATGATCACTGGAGGTTCCGTCCTCGTGCACTTTCCATTCCCTCACGAGCGGTATTGCTTCCGGAGTCGTCATGGTCAAGTCTATGTTCGATCGCCCTCTAGTCGTTTCGAATGTGAACGCCTGTCCCGGTTTGTTGAGGATGTGGAGGTTATATTGTGCAATGATAGCCTCCAGGGCCTCACCTCTGTCGTCGATGTCCTTACTGCACCACAGCGGAGACTTGGCGTTGGAGTCCAGGCCAATGATGGCCTTCTTTCCTCTTAGCCTGTTCAGTACTTTATCTAATTGTTCGAGGCCGACTTCGATGTTCTCGGTCGGCGGAAAGTACTGGCTGACGAAGTATATCTCCGTCTCTCCGTCGCTTACTTGTACGCAAGCGCAGTGCGTTGTACATAGTCCGGCGATTTCGAGCGGCGTTAGCTCCTTCGATTTAACTCCTATTGCGGCCATTGGTGGGTCGCCCTTCGATCCTCGACAGGCGATCGAAATTCCTGTTCCGAGTCCGGGTATTTTTCCGTCAATGCTGTATGGCTCTTGCATTAGCAAGATTTCGTCGCCATCAGCCTCCATCTGCGTCCTGATTTCGTGGGGGACGGTTTTGGAACGCTGCATATTGTGCTGCAGGATCCTTATACCCCTTCTACCCCCATGTCCTCTTCCATTCTTGTTTGGGGCTTTATTCATAGGTCGTCCGTGCAATACTTATTTCCAGCGCCTTTTTGTACATAGGGCAGTCTACGTTAGAGGCCGCGTGATCGCCTTTTTTCCCTGCCTTCTTGCAGTTAACGCAGCCGGCGTTCTTGTTTTTGTTCGTGCACTCTTTAGTGCCATGTCCGCTTTCTGCGCAGTGTGCGCAGATTTCGTAGCCCAAGCGGCAGTATTTTGCCACGTGCCCGTAGCCTTGGCACTTGTAACAGCGGCTGACGGCTATGTAATCCCGAACCCGGCAAGCATTCCACGAGATGAATATCTTGCCGGTTAATAATTTATCTCTTACCTGGGGGGGTACTTCCAGTACCCAGTTAGTTTCCTGGGAGTCCTTGCGGCCTGTTCTGAAGCAGAATTTAATGGCTGCGACGTCTTCATCTGTTAGCCGCTCCTGGTTCTGCTTCTTGATACAGCCCGTTATTTCCTTCTCCGGCATTTCCCGCGGTACATCGTACAATATTACCCGGGGCAACCTCCTCTGCGGTGTGCTGGTTTTTAGGCCGGCCTCCTTTAGCTTGGCGTTCTCCGTGAACGCTTTTAGGCCTTCGGGGTTCGCTGTTTCCACTACTAGCCCGTTTCCGCTGATCTTCTTCACTGCGGTGATCTGGATACCCCTCTTACGTGGGTTCACCAGCGTGAAGACTGCCTCCCGTGCTTCCTCGCTCGTCTTTATCTCGGAGTCGGAAGACTCCGGTCGGATTATCACCGCGTTTGTAGGTGGTTTGACTGAGATTTGTCCCACTATGCTGTTCCTCATCTTGACTTTTTCCGCGTAGGAGGGCAGTTTTGGCTCCATCCTTGTCTTTACTGCCGTTTCAAGCCGCTTGCTGGTTTGCAGCGTCTTGTTGACGGCACTCAGTATCGCCATTTCTTTCTTTACCGCACCGGTGCTCTGATCCAGCTTCCCGGTGAGGTAGCTATTGTGGAGTAGGAGCTCTTCCACTATCCCTCTCATGTCCCGGAAGTACCGCATGATAGTTGCGGTTTGCTCCTTATTTACTTTCTTGTTTGGATCCAAACAGAAGGCTAACACGCCCTTCTCTATTTCCCCTGCCTGTGCTCTTAAGTCGGGCACGGCACGGGGTTCGTCTGCTGCTACGGGCGATTGCTGCTGCTTCGCCTCTTCTCCTTTTTCTTTCTCCTCTGTTCGCTTTCTTTTCTCCTGCAGCGGGCTTTTCCCCTCCACCTTTTGCGTTTTCAGTGGTTGGAGAACCACTCTTGCTTTGGTAGCAATTGGGGATTGACCCTTCGTAGCCATTCTGATCTTTCTTTTCTTTCTTTTAACCTTTTATCTTCGGAACGTCGGCGCTTCCGCTACCGCCGTCGTCAGTAAGTCCCACCGTCGGTAAGGCCCACCGTCGGTAAGACCCACCGCTGGTTAACTGTCTCACCGTCGGTAACCTGTCCCGGCGTCGGTAACTTATTCCACCGTCGGTATCTTATTCCACCGGTGGTAAGGTGGATTTGCGCGGCTAAGTCCCAACGGCGTATTATTTTACGCGCACAGACACTAAGATCCGGCGACGTATTGTTTTACGCGCACAGACACTAAGTCCCAGCGGCGTATTGTTTTGCGCGCACAGACACTAAGTCCGATGGCGTATTGCTTTACGCGTCCAGACACTAAGTCCTAGCGGCGTATTGTTTTACGCGCACAGACACCAAGTCCGAAGGCGTAACGGCGGCACTAGACAAGCACTCGCACTTGCACCGCACTATTATTTTCCTCACGCGCGGGCACTAAGTCCGGCGGCGTATTGCTTTTATTTATCTACTCGCGCGGGACAAAGTCCCAGCGGCGTATTGTTTTACTCGCCTGGGCTCTAAGTCCGAAGGCGTAATGACGGCACTAGTCGATCACCTGCACTAGCACTTCTCTGTGTTTCAAAACTGGCTGCTTTTTTTTGCTGTGTCTTGATGTGTCACTTTGAGAACGTGGCACATAGACCGCAGCGTGTTGCTTTGCGGACGCGGATACACTAGGTACCGCTGCGAGCGGCTTCACGAACACCTGCACCGAGTCCCCCGGCGTATTGCTTTACGAACGCGGACGCTAGGCCCGCGGCGTGTTGCTTTACGAACGTTGGCGCGCAGTTGCAAAGTAGCCCGTGCGGCGGCGCTGCAGTCGCGCGTCCCAAGATGTCTTCCACTCTGCCCTAACCTCTGTCACGTTTTTCTATGTGCTCTCACGCTTCTATAAAAGCGATCTCCACTGTTCTTTATTACTACTTTTCTTCCCAAGCACTTTCACTCCACTTTTGCGTTATTTCCTCGCCCGATTTCTTTGCTTTTCCGCAAGAACTCGAACACCAAGTACGGAGCGACGTGAACGCGTGCACTCAGTATGCCGCCATCTTGTGGACTAGTAGATAGGGACAATTAGTGTGAGCGTATAAGGGCTCGGCTTGGGAGGCCGACCGCGCCATTCCTGGAGTATAGCACTCAAACTGGCTTCGCTCTATAGATGTTCGATATTTATTATCTACTTCCTGACGGCCACTGCCCGGGGACCGGCGCGCTGGTGGTCGGCGCGCGACTTGGAAAAACCCTGCCCTCTCCTTTCGGGTCATTGGACAAGTTGAACCTGCCCTTTCGGGCGGCAGCTCGCTTAGCCGGCGCGGCGCGATGCGCGCATCTCGCCGCGCCGTTACCAGCGGGGGCCACGAGGAGGCGGAGCTGCCAGCGTGTTGCTCGGTCCCAGCAGGTTGGCTTTCCAGCCGATTATTCCCTGCACCGTCACAGTATTCATTAGCATGAGTACCGCCTGCACCGACGGTCGCAGGGAGTCCGTCCTGTGTCTTCCTTGCCTTTTTCCTTTTTTGTTCTTTTCTTTCGTGCTCTTCCTGGCTTTTTTCGTTTTTGTCTGGTTAGAGTCCGGTGTCTTCGTTGGTTTCTGTTTCTCTCAGCGTCGCGGGTTCTTCTTCTTCTTCCTCTTCTTCTTCTCCCCCGCTGCGCTGTTGGGGCGGTCTCCGTGCCAGCCTTGTACTCCGTCTTGGGGGCTGGTCTGTCGGTTCGCCCGGCTGTGGTGCTCCTCTCCCTGAGTATCGTCCATGTGGCAGGGGTCCCTCTGTCTCTCTCAGAATTCTCCTTTTCCTCTCCTCCTTCGTTCGCAGGACAGTCCTTGTGAACTGGAGGAAGTGGGGGTATACGTCCTTCGTTATAAACTCCCACTTTTCCTTCGGCCAGTCTAGCTTTAGATCGCGTATCGCGTTCCGCAGCGTTTGACGGTCTTCTTCGAAGAGAGGACATTCCTCGAGGATGTGGTGGGGGGTTTCCTCGTTGCCGCAGTCGCACGTGTCCACTTCGCTCAAGCCGAACGTCTTGAGTTTGCTGTTAAAGTCCCCATGACCGCTGATGAACTGAGTCATGTAGTGGTCGGGTCTTACCCAGCGGTTCTCAAGCCTGTCCTTAATGCTGTCGAAGTATTCGTGGGTCGTTCCTCCCTTGCTCGTGGTCTGCCAGCGTTCCTGCCACTTCTGTATTGCTTGCCTGGCGATTTCCTTTTCGCTGCTTGCGTCGTCTTGGCCTTTTCGCCATTTGTATTTCCTTGCTCGGGCTTCGATGAGGAGGTCGATCGGGATGACTCCGGCGATGACCTGGAGGGCCTCTGTTGATGTTGTCCTATAGGCCTTTGTCACTCGGAGGAGTGCCATCCTCTGCGATCTTATGAGCCTGTTCCTTGCTTTTCCTTTCAGCAGGTCGCTCCATCCGGCTGCGGCATATGTGGTTATCGGTTCAAACAGCCCTTTGTACAGGGTACGCATGGCCGCGTGTCCGAGTCCCCACTTTGCCTTGGCCACTCTCGCGAGGCTGTTAAATAGTTTCTGGCACTTTTCCGTGGTCTCGTGTACATGCCTGTTTATTTTCAGGCCGCTTTCTAGGTACACTCCCAGGTACTTGATCGCCTGCTTCATTCTTATGCTTCTGCCATCGATTTTGATGATCGGTGGTCTCTCCGCATCCAGCTTGCCCTTCATGAGTAACATCTCTGTTTTCTCTGCCGACAGCGTGAGTTTCTTTCTGGCGCACCAAGTAGCAACGCGTGTGACTATGTTCTGTCCCTTTTCTTGCAGTTCGGTCCTCGCGTTCCCTGCGATCAGGATCACTATGTCATCCGCGTACGCGATCGGTTCACCCTCTGTCGCGCTTGCCGTGAGTTCGGCTAGCAGGTCGTCGAATATTAGGTTCCAAAAGCTTGGACCCAGTACCGACCCCTGCGGGCATCCCTTCGTGACGGGTTTGCTGACCGCGTCATTTTTCCCCGCGATTCGCACGGCTCTGTCCGAAAAGTAGCTCCTCGTCAGTCGATATAGGTTGGCGGGGCAGTCTCTTCTCTTCAACTCGTGGAGCACGTTGGGCCACCACACGTTGTCAAATGCTCCTGATATGTCGAGTGCGATTGCGAGTACGTACTTTTCCTCGCTCATTCGCTCGACTATCTCGCGGAATTTTGCGATCGCGTCCACCGTAGATCTTCCGGGTCGGAATCCGTACTGCCTGTCCGAGGTTAAGGCGTGGTCGTGGAACATCGTTGCCATCCTAGTAGCCATCAGTCTTTCCAGCAGCTTGCCCACCATCGATAGTAGGCAAATCGGCCTGTAGGACTTCGGGCTACTCTTATCCCGTTCTGGTCCCTTCGGGATAGTGATGACGTTCCCCAGTTTCCAAACCTTTGGGAAGACTCCCCAGGTGAGGCAGCTGTTCATGAGCCTGAGGAGTTCCTGATGGATTCCACCCCAGGCGCGTTGAATTACCTCGGCCTCGACTAGGTCGGGTCCAGGACATTTCCCCTTCGTTAGTCGTTTTACGGCGCCGCTGAGTTCCTCGTAGCGGAACTCTGGGGTGTCCTCGACGTTCGGAGGGGTTGTACTTTCTTGTCTGATCGCTGTCTGCTCCGGCGTGTCCGTTTCTTCCTCGTCGTCGGGTAGTAGGGCGGACAGCATCGCCGCCGCGGTCATTCGCCAGTTGGAGGTTTCTCCTTGTGGCGTCCGCAGGGTCGACACTGTTTCTTCCCTTCTCAGCTTGCCCGTAGCCGTTCGATAGGCGATGCCCCAGGGTTCTGCGTTGCCCTCCTTTGTTACAAAGTCCCTCCAGCTACGTATCTTGGCCTTGGTGATTGCCCTTACGTACTCTTTCCTAACCTCCCTGTACCGCAGCTTCTCCTGCTCCCTCGTTGCGGGGTCCCTGGTCCCCTGGTATTTTCTCCTTGCCCGGTAGACTCCCCTCTTTGCTCGTGTGAGCTCAGGCGTCCACCACGGCACCGATCTGTGATACCATTTCTTCCTCGGGATGGCGGCATCGCAGGCTCTTATGAGAACTTCCTGCATCTGCTCGGCCGTTCGTTCAACCTCGCTCGGCTGCCGGAGGGTTTTCTCCCGGAGTGTCTTCTTCTCCTCTATGATCACTCTTTGGAAAACCTCCCAGTTGGCGTGCCGAGTATTGTATCTCCTTTCCTGAAGCTGCGGTGGAGTGCTCCCTTTGTTAAAATCGAGACGCGTCTCCAGTATTCTATGATCACTGGAGGTTCCGTCCTCGTGTACTTTCCATTCCCTCACGAGCGGTATTGCTTCCGGAGTCGTCATGGTCAAGTCTATGTTCGATCGCCCTCTAGTCGTTTCGAATGTGAACGCCTGTCCCGGTTTGTTGAGGATGTGGAGGTTATATTGTGCAATGATAGCCTCCAGGGCCTCACCTCTGTCGTCGATGTCCTTACTGCACCACAGCGGAGACTTGGCGTTGGAGTCCAGGCCAATGATGGCCTTCTTTCCTCTTAGCCTGTTCAGTACTTTATCTAATTGTTCGAGGCCGACTTCGATGTTCTCGGTCGGCGGAAAGTACTGGCTGACGAAGTATATCTCCGTCTCTCCGTCGCTTACTTGTACGCAAGCGCAGTGCGTTGTACATAGTCCGGCGATTTCGAGCGGCGTTAGCTCCTTCGATTTAACTCCTATTGCGGCCATTGGTGGGTCGCCCTTCGATCCTCGACAGGCGATCGAAATTCCTGTTCCGAGTCCGGGTATTTTTCCGTCAATGCTGTATGGCTCTTGCATTAGCAAGATTTCGTCGCCATCAGCCTCCATCTGCGTCCTGATTTCGTGGGGGACGGTTTTGGAACGCTGCATATTGTGCTGCAGGATCCTTATACCCCTTCTACCCCCATGTCCTCTTCCATTCTTGTTTGGGGCTTTATTCATAGGTCGTCCGTGCAATACTTATTTCCAGCGCCTTTTTGTACATAGGGCAGTCTACGTTAGAGGCCGCGTGATCGCCTTTTTTCCCTGCCTTCTTGCAGTTAACGCAGCCGGCGTTCTTGTTTTTGTTCGTGCACTCTTTAGTGCCATGTCCGCTTTCTGCGCAGTGTGCGCAGATTTCGTAGCCCAAGCGGCAGTATTTTGCCACGTGCCCGTAGCCTTGGCACTTGTAACAGCGGCTGACGGCTATGTAATCCCGAACCCGGCAAGCATTCCACGAGATGAATATCTTGCCGGTTAATAATTTATCTCTTACCTGGGGGGGTACTTCCAGTACCCAGTTAGTTTCCTGGGAGTCCTTGCGGCCTGTTCTGAAGCAGAATTTAATGGCTGCGACGTCTTCATCTGTTAGCCGCTCCTGGTTCTGCTTCTTGATACAGCCGGTTATTTCCTTCTCCGGCATTTCCCGCGGTACATCGTACAATATTACCCGGGGCAACCTCCTCTGCGGTGTGCTGGTTTTTAGGCCGGCCTCCTTTAGCTTGGCGTTCTCCGTGAACGCTTTTAGGCCTTCGGGGTTCGCTGTTTCCACTACTAGCCCGTTTCCGCTGATCTTCTTCACTGCGGTGATCTGGATACCCCTCTTACGTGGGTTCACCAGCGTGAAGACTGCCTCCCGTGCTTCCTCGCTCGTCTTTATCTCGGAGTCGGAAGACTCCGGTCGGATTATCACCGCGTTTGTAGGTGGTTTGACTGAGATTTGTCCCACTATGCTGTTCCTCATCTTGACTTTTTCCGCGTAGGAGGGCAGTTTTGGCTCCATCCTTGTCTTTACTGCCGTTTCAAGCCGCTTGCTGGTTTGCAGCGTCTTGTTGACGGCACTCAGTATCGCCATTTCTTTCTTTACCGCACCGGTGCTCTGATCCAGCTTCCCGGTGAGGTAGCTATTGTGGAGTAGGAGCTCTTCCACTATCCCTCTCATGTCCCGGAAGTACCGCATGATAGTTGCGGTTTGCTCCTTATTTACTTTCTTGTTTGGATCCAAACAGAAGGCTAACACGCCCTTCTCTATTTCCCCTGCCTGTGCTCTTAAGTCGGGCACGGCACGGGGTTCGTCTGCTGCTACGGGCGATTGCTGCTGCTTCGCCTCTTCTCCTTTTTCTTTCTCCTCTGTTCGCTTTCTTTTCTCCTGCAGCGGGCTTTTCCCCTCCACCTTTTGCGTTTTCAGTGGTTGGAGAACCACTCTTGCTTTGGTAGCAATTGGGGATTGACCCTTCGTAGCCATTCTGATCTTTCTTTTCTTTCTTTTAACCTTTTATCTTCGGAACGTCGGCGCTTCCGCTACCGCCGTCGTCAGTAAGTCCCACCGTCGGTAAGGCCCACCGTCGGTAAGACCCACCGCTGGTTAATTGTCTCACCGTCGGTAACCTGTCCCGGCGTCGGTAACTTATTCCACCGTCGGTATCTTATTCCACCGGTGGTAAGGTGGATTTGCGCGGCTAAGTCCCAACGGCGTATTATTTTACGCGCACAGACACTAAGATCCGGCGACGTATTGTTTTACGCGCACAGACACTAAGTCCCAGCGGCCTATTGTTTTGCGCGCACAGACACTAAGTCCGATGGCGTAGCGGCGACACTAGTCACGCACTTGTACTCGCACTGAACTATTATTTCCTCGCGCGCAGGCACTAAGTCCGGCGGCGTATTGCTTTTACCGCACGAGACGAAGTCCCAGCGGCGTATTGTTTTACGCTCGCAGACCAAGTCCCAGCGGCGTATTGTTTTACGCGCGCAGACACTAAGTCCCAGCGGCGTATTGTTTTACGCGCACAGGCACTAAGTCCCAGCGGCGTATTGTTTTACGCGTCCAGAAACTAAGTCCTAGCGGCGTATTGTTTTACGCGCACAGGCACTAAGTCCGAAGGCGTAACGGCGGCACTAGACAGGCACTCGCACTTGCACCGCACTATTATTTCCTCGCGCGCGGACACTAAGTCCGGCAGCGTATTGCTTTTACCGCACGAGACAAAGTTCCAGCGGCGTATTGCTTTACGCTCGCAGACCAAGTCCCAGCGGCGTATTGTTTTACGCGCACAGACACCAAGTCCCAGCGGCGTATTGCTTTACGCGTCCAGACACTAAGTCCCAGCGGCGTATTGTTTTACGCGCACAGACGCTAAGTCCCAGCGGCGTATTGTTTTACGCGTCCAGACACTAAGTCCTAGCGGCGTATTGTTTTACGCGCACAGACACCAAGTCCGAAGGCGTAACGGCGGCACTAGCCCGGCACTCGCACTTGCACCGCACTATTATTTTCCTCACGCGCGGGCACCAAGTCCGGCGGCGTATTGCTTTACCGCATGAGACAAAGTCCCAGCGGCGTATTGCTTTACGCACGCAGACCAAGTCCCAGCGGCGTATTGTTTTACGCGGACAGACACTAAGTCCCAGCGGCGTATTGCTTTACGCGTCCAGACACTAAGTCCTAGCGGCGTATTGTTTTACGCGCACAGACACCAAGTCCGAAGGCGTAACGGCGGCACTAGACAAGCACTCGCACTTGCACCGCACTATTATTTTCCTCACGCGCGGGCACTAAGTCCGGCGGCGTATTGCTTTTATTTATCTACTCGCGCGGGACAAAGTCCCAGCGGCGTATTGTTTTACGCGCCTGGGCTCTAAGTCCGAAGGCGTAATGACGGCACTAGTCGATCACTTGCACTAGCACTTCTCTGTGTTTCAAAACTGGCTGCTTTTTTTTTGCTGTGTCTTGATGTGTCACTTTGAGAACGTGGCACATAGACCGCAGCGTGTTGCTTTGCGGACGCGGATACACTAGGTACCGCTGCGAGCGGCTTCACGAACACCTGCACCGAGTCCCCCGGCGTATTGCTTTACGAACGCGGACGCTAGGCCCGCGGCGTGTTGCTTTACGAACGTTGGCGCGCAGTTGCAAAGTAGCCCGTGCGGCGGCGCTGCAGTCGCGTGTCCCAAGATGTCTTCCACTCGGCCCTAACCTCTGCCACGTTTTTCTATGTGCTCTCACGCTTCTATAAAAGCGATCTCCACTGTTCTTTATTACTACTTTTCTTCCCAAGCACTTTCACTCCACTTTTGCGTTATTTCCTCGCCCGATTTCTTTGCTTTTCCGCAAGAACTCGAACACCAAGTACGGAGCGACGTGAACGCGTGCACTCAGTATGCCGCCATCTTGTGGACTAGTAGATAGGGACAGAGGGAATCTCGTTAATCCATTCATGCGCGTCACTAATTAGATGACGAGGCATTTGGCTATAATCTGTGGTCCTCGATACGAGGACCATACTTCCGAGGTTTATCCCCCTCGTAGGGACATAAAATATAATATATTTGCTATGTAACCCGAAGGTTACAGCAAATTTGATTTATTGCTTGGACGTAATGAGTTAATAAATAATTGATGTATAATAAATAAATAAATAAATAAATAAATAGATAAATAATGTTAAAAGCTGGGTCTACTTTTTACGTGTCTAGAAATATGTTGCACATTTCTATGGAGCTTCTTAGGACATTCATAACAAGCGTCTTTATTGTTTTATTTCCAATACCCAATCGCTTGAGGTTATACTCCGTGGAAGGCGTAATGGTGCCACGGCTGCCCAAGACCACCGGTATTACTTCGCCCTTGCCGACATTAAATCTTGCCTTCAGGTGTTCGAGGCACGGTTGATACTTGTTGACCTTTTCTTTCTCCGCTCGCGAAAGGTAATCCTTATTCTCGTAGCGGACGGTAACGTCGACCACGAGAACCCTTTCCTCGTTTTTGACTACGAGGTCCGGCTTGAAAAGATCACCTCCCACTCGGAGCGTAGGTTCAACGAAAACTTCATTTTTAGCTCGTAGACTTTCGGCAAGGGTCATTTTTGCCTCATCATGCCGCTTCATCCTCAGGCCCTTTGTGTACTGGCACAGCCCGAGTATATGTCCAAGTGTCTCGGGCTGGGCTCGACATTTTCTACAGTTAATGTCCAAATTTTTGTCGACCCGTGCCAGTACTGTTCTTGTTCCAACGGTATTGGTCCTGAGTTTGAGGGCATCTATAAATCTCGATGGCCTGAGCAGTTCGTATTCCTCAAGCCACACGTTGCCAGTTTTGTTTCTCGAGAAGTCAGGTACGCCCTGCCCCTGACTTCTCAGTTCTGCCCATTGCTTAGTATGTTCTGCTTTTAATCTCTTTCGGGCCCTTTCAATGTCTTCTACTGAGGCTGGCCAATTGATCCTCAGCGAGTTGGCCATTTTCTTAAGTTTATCATTACATTTCTCATCAATCAGGCTGGACACCGCCGGATCGATCGAGCTTTTCATTTTAATAGCACTTTTAAGGGTGCCAAGTTTGACGATGTGTTCAAATCTTGGCAGCCCCAAACCGCCCCAGGATTTGGGGGCATAGAAAAAACCAGTGGCCGTTGAAGGCGTAAGATGGAATATGGCCTTTATTTCCTGTCTGACTTCGCTGTCCAGCAATCTTAAAACGCAGTCGCTCGGCGGGTTTACGAGAAGGTTATAGATATATCGGGGAAAGATGTATTTTATGATCAATTCTAGCTTCTGGCATGGTTTGAGAGAGAGCTTTCTAACCCTCCTCACCACACTCAGCAGCTCGGGAACAATTACGCCACAGTGTATGCCCTTCCATGGCCCCATTTTGGCGCCTAGGTACCTGAAGGCCTCGTCGGGATCGATCGTTGGGATGGTGTTATTCCCAAGTTTAACTTTTGGTTCTTTAACGAACCAAGTTCGTCTTTCTGCGACTATTTGAAATATCTGACTTTTGTCCCGAGAGATGGTCATACCGAGGCCATTCAGATACTCGTTGAGCATATCCACTTGGCGCTGCGCTTCCCCGATATCAGCGCCGAGCAATACTACGTCGTCAGCGAAAGCCAGTACAGGGATCGTCCGTGAATCATTTATGTTTATCCCCCTGGTTTGATTCTCGATCAAATCCAGCAGTGGCTCCAAGCACAGATTGAATAGCAGCGGCGACAAAGGGTCGCCTTGCTTAACTCCCCTGAGGATCGTAATCTCGACCCCCATATTATTTTTAGTCTTGATCGTTGTCTTGCCCTCACTATACATACAACCAATCAAGTCGGTAATGGGGGTCGGCACTCCCTTCCTCCTCAGGCAGGGAACAATTGCCGAATGAGGCACTGTATCAAAGGCTTTTGAGATATCCACTATTGTGAATATCCCGCCTTTCTTTTTCTTACTATGATCCAAGGCAGCGCTCAACAGGTCGATGTTAATTTTACAGCCGCTCTCGGCGGTGAATCCTTTCTGCCTTGGATTCAACACAATGCCCCTTCTTATCCTCCCGTCAATAATGGAGGAGAAAATACGGCCGAGAATGGGGCCAATAGTTATTGGCCTCCAATTCTCGACCAGGCTGCTATTCTTGTTTGCTTTTGGAATTAATGTTGTTCTATTTTCCTTCCATATAGGAGGAAAATAGGAATAATAAATCAAGATGTTGTAAAGCTTAGTTAATATTATAGGCAGGCCGGGGATCAGAAGGTGTTCCTTCTGGAAACCATCCGGTCCTGCCGCAGCCTTCATTCTTATTTTGCTTAGTTTCTCCGCCACATCCTCAACAGCAATTGGCGGGAAGATTTCGCATAAGGACAGCTCGGGGGCTCTACCTCCTGGGACAGGGACTTCGACAGGTCCTGTCTGGCCCCATAGATCCTCGTAGAGTCCCTTCACTTCCTCAGCACTAGGTGGATCCCTAGCCGGTTGGAGGAAGGCCTGATCATCGTTTATAACAGCATCAGCCAACCTCTTTGGATTTTCAGTGAACAACTCCTGGCAACGTGCGAAGGAGTATCTCTTTCTAGCGTTTCTGTTCTTTCTATTGCTATTTTGGTGTGCAATCCGTTTTTTGTTTTCGTTTCTTGCCCTCTTTTTGTTTTTATTAATTTCTTGTAAAGCTCCATAGAGCGTGCATTTTATAAAATCATTTATAGCGCTCTCAAGGGCTTCCCTATTTCCCTTGAGAGAGACCCAGATAGTCATCAGTCGAGTGTGGACCCACCTTAAAACAGGTGGCACCTCGACTTGTGTCGAAATAGCGGACTCCAATTGGAGTTTCCACTCTTGATATTCTGAACCGCTGATTCCAGGCTCTTCAAAACACGCATTGCCTGGATCAACGGGATCGCACCCTCCCTCTGTCACCTGAGTTGGCTCTGTTTCCTCACCAATCAGTCTCAGCTTCTTTCGCTGATACCTGATTTGGTCGATCGTCTTGCTGGTGAGGATCTCGCTTATCATTTTATTGGGGAATTTGTGGTCCTTATAGGTCTCACAAAGTTCCCTTAATTGGGCCAACTCCTCCAACGTCCATTTTTTCTCAGGGGGGTCCGTTCCCCTTCTTTTGACGTTTCTTACGGCAGGGTGCGCATGCCGCTCGTGGGTAGACAGCCCTCTAAGCGTCCCAAAACTCATGGAGCAGGTTTCGCATCTGTGCGAGCCGCCAGCACTCTGACTCGTGCCTCTACAGTGAGGCAGGTGACATCTGGCCCCATGAAGCTTCGGGAAGCCTTTCCCACAGTCTTTACATCTCCATTGGATGCGGGCTGTCACATGATGTTGTTCCAGGTGCCGCCCTAGGTCCGATAACGACAAAAAGAAAAGGTCGA